>NW_004955595.1:112929-151887 GCF_000276665.1 Chinchilla lanigera
CTGCTTTTCTCATGCATAGATCATTAGATCACTACTAACTGTCTGCTCTGAACTGATTGTAACTTGTCACATACTTTTACTAAAGTTGATGTGCTGCTCTTTTTAAATTCTTTTTACACAGGGTCTCAATGTGTAGTCCAGGATGGCCTTGAACTCATTATGTAGCTCAGGCTGGCCTCAGCTTCACAGCAGTCTTACCATTTCAGCTTCCCAAGTGCTGGAATTATAGAAGTGTGCCGCCAGCCCTGGCTAGATAAACTTCTTCTTGCTTTGAAGATCCCTACATTTTTGTTGGATGGCCTTTAGCCATCCTTGATCACAATTGATATGTTACATGTTTTGTCACTTTTCAGTTGGTTCAACATTTTTTCAGGTCTTGTGAGTGGGAATAATGATTTTTAAGCTCTTTATAGGCTGTGCCAGACACCTTAATATTTTAAAAAATATATACATATACTGAGGTCCATTCTTTTACTGTAGTATTCAGTGTGTTTCCATAAATATGTGTTTCTGTGAATCTACAACTATGGTAATTGGAGTAATTCCATTACCTTAAGAAAATCAGCTGTGCCTCACTTGCTCAACATTCCTATCACCTCCAAATCTCGGGCAACTACTGACCTTTCATATTATCTCTATATTTTTCGTTTTTTCAAAACATCATATAATTGAAATAGAATATGTAGCTGTTTCTTTCACTCAGCAATATTTCTTTAGAATTATCCATGCATATTTCTCATTTGTTTGTTTGTTTTTTGGTACTGGGAATCAAACTCAGGACCTTGTGCTTGCCAGGCAGGCGCTTGTGCCACTGAGCTATATCCCCGGCCCCGTATTTCTCATTTGATAGCTCATTTATTTTACCAATTAATAACATTCTATTATATGCATGTATCATAGTTTTTATCCACTTACTACAGGGCACTTTGTTTCTAATATTAATAATTTTGAAGAAAGGTGATATAAACATTCACATGCAGTTATTTTTGTGAATGTAAATTTTCACACCAGTTACGTAAATACTTGCTGTGTTGAATGATAAAGTGTTATTGGCTTTCTGTTATGGTTTAGACTAAAAATGACTCCCAAAGCTCTCATGTATTTAGAGGTTGCTTTTTGGAAGCTGACATATTTTTAGGAAATTGGGTATGATTGGGGATGGGTCAGTGAGAGTGTGACCTAGAAGGATACATTTTCTTCCCCAGATCCTCTTATTGCTCCCTTTTAGATTGGGAATGTTTACCTTGTGCCAATGTATGTAGGCAGTGTAGCTTTCACTTTGATTTTTGTTTTTACAGGGGCTCACAACTAAGAGTTTCCCTTCAATTGTGATAAGTTACAACCAGTTCAGAATTTCCCTTCAAGAGTTTCAGAAGGCTCAGTAAAGTTTGACTTTTCAGCAACACTGGAAATGTTAAAACATTGCAAAGTATTAGAGAGAGACTAAATGCATTTTGTGTACATGTGTGTTTTGGGGAACAAGGGCGAAATGTTATGGTTTAGATTGAGAAAGACTCTTAAAACTCTTACCTGCTCAGAGGCAAGGCTTTTGGAAGATGACTGTATCATAGTTGCACTATAGCTGATTTGTTCTTAGAAAATGGGACCTGGTGGGAGGTGGTCACCGGGGGTGTGACCTAGAAGTGTGTCTCTCCCTTCTTTACTCCTCCCTTTTGTCTGCTTCCTGAACAACATGAAATAAGTAGAGTCCCTCTGCCCTTGCCCTTCCATCATGCTGTTTCTTCCTTGGAGCCAGCTGACTATGGACAGAACCTAAAAAAATCATGGGCCCAAATAAACCTCTCTTCTTTTAAATTGTAGGTATTGGGTATTGTGTCCCTGTGGTGGCAAAGTGGCTACGATAGTTTATAAGTCCTTGAAAAATATTTGCTATTTTACGCGCCTACCAGCAGTGAACGAGAGTTCTGGTTGCTCCATGTACTCATCAATATTTTTAAACTTTTAAATTATATCTATTTATTGAAATTTATTTATTAGTATATGTATGCAGTGTATGATGCTTCCATTCATCTTAGGAAGTAGGCTAAGGATGTCATATATTGTGACTCCTTTTATTCCCTTTCCCCTCTCCATTCTCCTCCATCCGTCCACCTCTAGATCCCCATACCCCATTTTCATTATTTTGATAGTTTATGTTTGCAACACATACTGAATATGCTCATTGTGGGTAGTTGATACATGTACATGACTCATCTTAAGTATTTTTATGTGCGTTTCTCCTCCCCTACTTCCCCTACCCGCAGTATCTTGGTCCCCTTTTAATTTGCAAAAGATCTGTCTTCTGGTTTTCTTTTAGCTATCTTATATTTTTCTCTTTATATTGCATTTTAGGTCTCTAATAAGAGGGAGACTATATGGTGTTGAAGCTTGTGTGTCTGATTTATTTCACTTAGCATTATAGTCTCAAGGTACATCCATTTTCTTAAGAATGACTCAAATTTGTCCCTCTTTCTAGTTGACTAGTATTCCCTTATGCATAGACACTACATTTTCTTAATCCATTCATTCATTGATAGGTACTTAGGCTCCTTCCAAGATTAGCTATTGTGACTCATGTTGCTGTAATCATCAGTGTGAGGTATCATTGTAATGTGATATCTTTAACACTTCTGGGAAGATATATAGAAGGGTAATACATGGGTCAAATGTATTTTTAATGTTTTGAAAAATTTCCATTCTGTTTTCCACAATGATTATACTACTTTATATTCCTACCAGCAATGAGAGAGGGTTCATTTTCCATGGCAGTCTCGCTAGCATTTGTTATTATTTGATTTATTGATGATAGTATTTTTTGTTGCATGACCTGAAATCTCAGTGTTGTTTTAACAGCATTTCTCTAATGGCCAGTGAACTTGAGCAGTTTTTTCATATATTTTCTAGCCATTTGTATTTATTCTCCTGAGAAATGTCTATTCATTTCAGTTGTCCATTTTTTTTTGTTTTTCATATATCCTAGATATTATTTCTCTTGTCTGAGGTGTAGCTGTCGAAAAGTTTCTCCATGCTGTAAGTTATATCTTAACTTTTTTCATTGATTTGTTCACTGTGGATAAAGTTCTTAATTTGATATTTTTGCCCTTTTTTTTTTTTTGAGTCTTTCTGGCATGTGTGTGTGTGTGTGTGTGTGTGTGTGTGTGTGTGTGTACATGCAATCAAAGTTCTGTTCAGAAAGTCTTTGCCTATAACTCTGATTTCAAGAATTTTACCTATTTTATCTTCCCATAGGTCAAGTGTGTCTATTTTTATATTTGGAGCTTTGACCTATTTCAATTTTAGTTCAGGGCATGGAAAGAGATATGGCTCTGTCTTCAGTGTTTTGCTTGTGGATTACCAAATTTCCCAGCACCTTTTGCTAGAGAGGCTATTTTTCTTCTAGTGTGTTTTTGTCCCCTTTGTCAAAAATTAGGTGGCTGAATGTGTCTGAGTTGTTTCTGCATGTTCTGTTCTGATCATTGTTTCACATGTATGTTTTTGTGCTAATACCATTCTGTTTCATCACTGTTGCTTTGTAGTATAACCTGAACTCAAGTATTATTATGCATGTTGCTTTGTTCTTGTTACCCAGAAATGCTTTTGGTAGTTTTCATCTATTCTGATTCCAAATGAATTTTTAGAAACTTTTCTCCAGTTTTCTGAGGAATGCTCTTTGGTACTTGGATTGCAACTGCACTACATCTGTATGTTAGTTTTGTTTTTTTTTTTTTTGTTTGTTTGTTTGTTTTTGTTTTGTTTTGTTTTTCTTCCGGTGCCAGTAATTGAACTCATGACCTTGCGCTTGCCAGGCAGGCGCTATGCCGCTGAGCTAAATCCCCAGCCCCTGTATGTTAGTTTTGAAAGTATGGCCATTTTAACAATAATGATTCTGTCTATCCAGGAACAGGAGACATAGTCCTATTTTAAGATGTCCTCTTCAGTCTCCTCTAGTGCAGTCTCCTCAGAGTGCTGCAACTTGCATTGTAGAGGAGTTTCCCTTCCTTGGTTTGTTTAAGTATGAAGTACTCACAGTTTTTTTGATAGTTTTGTGGATATTCTTTTCTTTCTTTTGTGGATATTGTATTCTTTCTCAGTGAATTCGTTATTGGTGTACAGGAATGCTATTAATTCTGTGTGTTGATTTTCTATCTTGTTTCATTACTGAACTTGGTTATTAATTCTAGGAGTCTCTTGGTGGATATTTTTGGGTATTCTATGCAGAAGAACATGTCATCTGTGAATAATAATGAATTAATTTTTCCTTTCCTATACATATTCTTGTTATATTTTTCTCTTGCCAGATTTTGCTGGCTGTTTTGATTAATATATTTAGTAGGAATGGTGATAGTGGACATCCTTGTCTTCTTCCTGATTTTAGAGGGAAAGTTTTCTTTTTTCCCTATTTAATATAATGTTTTTCATAAATGGATCTTATTAGATGATGTAAGGTCTTTCTATGCTTATTTTCTTCAAGTTTTTTCATGAAATGTGTGTTGAATTTTGATAACAGTTTTTCTGCATCTGTAGTAATAATCATGTGGTTTTTGTTCTGGCTTCTGTTTATGTGACATACTACATTTATTACATTACATATATTGAAAAATCCTTTTATCCCTGGCATGAAATTTACTTGGTCATTATGTATAAACTTTTTAATGATTTTTTGCATTCTCTTTGCCAGTATCTTATATGAGGATTGTTGCATCGATGTTCATTAAGCAAACTGACCTGTAGTTTTCTTTTTTAAATGGATTTTTGTGCGATTCTGGGATCAGAGTGATGTTGGCTTCCAGAAATAAGTTTGGAAGAACTCCTTCGCTTTCAATTTCATTAGAATGTTTCAGGAGTATTTGTGTTGTAAGCTTTTTAAAGGTTTTCTAGAAATCAGAAGTGAGTGAGTCGTTTTGTAGGCTTTTTAAAATTTTGCACGTTTTTTATTACTGCATTAATTTTGTTGCATATTATTGTATTGTTCAGCATTTTTATGTCTCCTTAGTTGCTTTTATAATCCATATGTTTAGGAATCAGTCCATTTTGTCAAGACTGTCCAAATTGCTGAAGTAGTTTCTTAGAGTAGTCACTAGCTGTCTTCTGGACTTTAGCAGGGGGTCATTGTGATTTTGTCGTTTTCATTTATAGTTGAGTTGATGTTTATCTTTTCTTTCTTTCTTTTGGTAAGTTTGGCTAAGGGCTTATCCATTTTTTTATTCTTTTGAAGAACCAGCTTCAATTCCTTGATTCTTTGTATTCATTTTTCAGTCTCAATTTTATTAATTTTCTTTCTCATCTTTATGATTTCCCTCCTGAACCTAAGTTTGGGTTTGGATTGTTGGTTTGATTATATTGAGGGTCATCATTAGATTATTTATTTAAGCTTGCTATTTTTCTAATGTGAACATTGACTGCAGTTAGCTTTAATCTTAGTACTGCTGTCATTGTGTCCCATAGGTGTTGATGTGTTGTACTGATATTGTCATTTGATTCTAGGAATTATTTAATTTCTTCCTTAATTTGTTCTGTGACCCATTGATTACTCAGGAGTGTGTTATTAAGTTTCCAGGTATTTATGAGTTCTCTGTGTTTTTTCTTTGATTTATTTCTTCCTTCAATATACAAGAGTCTGGTAGTATACTGCATTGATTTTGATTCTTTTATATTTATTTAAAAGGTTTAGTGGAATACTGTATGGTTTATTTTGAAGAATATTCCATGTAATCTTGAGAACAATATGTATTCTATTGGAGTAGGGTAGAACACCTTATAGATATCTGTTAAGTCCATTTGCTCCTTTATGGACTTCAGCTCTGATACTTCTTTTTATATTTTTCTTTAGTTGACTGGTGTGAAAGTGGGACGTTGAGGTCAGCCACTATGATTATGTTGGTGTTATTTGATCTTTTATTGGAGTAGGGTAGAACACCTTATAGATACCTGTTAAGTCCATTTGCTCGTTTATGGAGTTCAGCTCTGATATTTCTTTTTATATTTTTCTTTAGTTGACCGGTGTGAAAGTGGGACATTGAGGTCAGCCACTGTGATTATGTTGGTGTTATTTGATCTTTTATGTCCAGTAGTATTTTTTATTAAAATAGGTTTTTCAAGATTCAATGCATAAACATTTATAAGCATCAACTTCTCTTGTTAAATTGTTCCTTAATTGTAGTATGCAATGATCTTTCTTGGCTCTTCTGATCAGTTTTAACTTGAAGTTTACTTTGTCTAGAAATTATCTCTGCTTGTGTTGAGGGTCTTAATGCAGGAAATATTGCTTCCCATGCTTCATTTTTAGTCTGCAAATGTCTTTTTGGATTAGATGAGTTTCTTCATTGCAACAGACTGTTGGGTTCGGGGGGTGGGGTATCCAGTTTGCCAGTCATTGTCTTTTAATTGTGGAGTTCAGCCCATTTATATTGAGAGTTATTACTTAAAGGTACCAATTTATTCATATCATTGTGTTGTTTTTCTGTTTGACTCTTTTATTTTTTCCTTTTGTTTAATTAATTTCTTTGCTTAATGTATTCTTCCCTTCTGCGTTTTTTGCTTAGCCTCCATCTAGAACATTCTTGACTACTTTTTGGAGTGCTGGTTTGGTGTGCCGGTATCTCTTCAGATGTTCTTTGTCATGGAATATCCTCATCTTTGCAACTATTTTGAAGGAAAGTTTTGCAGTCTACATTATTGTGTGTTAGAAGTTGATTTTAGGGCTTCAAATACTTTACTGAAGGTTCACCTGTGCTTTAAACTTGGTGTTGACATCTCCTGTATTTCTATTGAGTTTACACTTTCACATGATTTTTTGCTTTTATCTGAGAGCTTTTAAGATTTTTGTGTTTCAGCTGGACATCTGGAATTTTGACTAAGATGTGTTGTGGGGATTTTTTTGTCCATCACAGTTAATTGATATTCTGCAAGTCTTGCTTACCTGTATCTTAAAATTATTCTTCATACTCAGAAAGTTTTCTATTGTGATTTCTTTAAAAAGATACTTCATTCCATGTGTGTGGTTTTCTAATTTTTCTCTAACTCCAATTAGCTTTAAGTTGATCTTCTTAATAGTCTTTAACAGCTGCTGGGTGAATTTTTCTTGTTCTCTTGTGATTTTTAAGGTTTCTCTGGGAAATCTGTCATGATTTAGCATTTTGTCTTTAATTTCAGGGACCCTCTCTTCTATTTTGGCCATTTATACAATTTTTTATTTTTACTATTTCTGTCTGATGGTCTTTCCTGGAATCCATTTCTTTGTTAAATCTTTCCTTCATGTTTTGAACTGTTTTGTTTTGCTATCCTGATTTTTACTTGTTTCTCCCATATCCACAGTAGTCAATTCATATGAAAGTTTTATTATCTTTTGGGGCATGTTCTCTTTGAACTCACCAAGTCTCTTTAGTTCTTTTTCTCTAAACCTTTTATAGAGCTCTGCTACTTGGTGTTTGCTTTCCTCTCATTCTGTGTCCTCTGGATCTAACTAGCAAGATATGAGAGAACTAGGATAGAGAGAGAGAGAGAGAGAGAGAGAGAGAGAGAGTGTGTGTGTGTGTGTGTGTGTGTGTGTGTGTGTGTGTGTGTAGTTGGTTGTGGTCAGGTAGAGTGAAGAGAAATTGTAGTCTAACTTTTTAGTTAGACACTGCCTTCCAGTGATATTCTCCTGGCTGCATATGTCTAGAGCTACTGTTCATCCTTCCAACTGCTCAATTTAAAGGATTAGGACCCTGTCCCTATTTTGTGAGGAATTGCTGCTGGTTATAACAGCATCAACAGTTCCAGTCATATATCAGTTGTGTGCATTATACCTTGCATTTAGACTTTCACTCTTTATTATTATACTTTACAGCAACGTAAATGCTGTACTGCTGTTGTTAGCAGTTAGTCTATGATGTGGAAAATAAAAGGAAGAGCAGAGATGGAATTATGAGTGAATGAGAGCCGTAAGTCATTAGGAGAATAGGTAGATAGGAGAAATAGTAATAGGTAAAATAGAGGGGGTTAGATGTTCTTGGAGGTCATTTATTGTTGGAGTAAAGGGGAAGAGTTAAGGGTTCTAAGCAGATATTTGGGGGGTGGGGCAGGATGTAAGAGAATGGAGGATTAATTTGGGATTGAGAAAAGCTGAAAGGTTGTCAGAATTTCTTGATGTATTTGTCCACCTGAAATTTGGAAAAGAGACAAAGGAAGACAAAGGGATAGGTAAAGTATGGAAAAGCAAAGAGAATAGAATAGGGCAAAAACAAGCTTCATATGAGGAAGACAGGAAAAATTGGAAGACAGCTGAGTATAGGAAAAACTTGAAAGAAGAATTTAAAAAGGAGAAATAAGTAAAAAAAAATTTTCATCTAGATGCAAGAATTGAAGATAAGTAATGAGAAGGGTAGCACGAAAGCGAAGAAAAAGCCCAAATGTCCACACAGTTCCTCACTTGCTTAATTGCTGTCTGCAGGAGCCACACCGATTTTTCATTGCTCTTCAGGCTGTTTACCAGCCTGCCTGAAAGTGGTGAGGGGTGTTAGTTTCTTTGAGCCTGCTTACTGAGTGGAGGCCCTGCTTTGGGTGTAGCAACCTTTTGTCTCTGACCTATGATCGCGTCATCTCAGTTAGTTTGGCAGGTGTAGGAAAATGTGAAATAATTTTCCTGACACTGTACTCTCCTTCACCTTCCGCCAGTGTTCTGATAACTTTTTCCTTTGGTGTTGGTAAACTCTCCATATTCTCACTTCAGGGATTTTTCTGACTCAGTTGTCACCAAAAGTTTTTGGCCCCTCTCATTCTCCTTTTCCTTTGTGCTGATATCCTGAACTGACACTTGCCTCAAGAGTTCCCCTTTCTAGCCAGCGGAATCTGATATGGTACTGGGGCTCTGTTTGGAGACTCATTCCCCCTGGTCCTGATAGTGGTTGCTGTTCAAGATGTCCTGGCAACTCAAATTTTTCTGCTCAGAGTAATAATGTTTTTCTAACTATAATGCAGGCAGCAGGAAGTCAGTAGTACATTTTTAAAAACCACTTGAAATTAAGAATTCTGAATCCTATACCAATCTAATGTAGTCATTTGTGAGATACATTTTGTTAGAAAACATATTTTAGACATATGCAGATTCAGGAGCTATATAGTCTATACAGTTTTTGAAGACTGTCCTCTAATAAAATAACTAAATAGAACAGATATAAAAATAGTGTGGGCAGGAAAAAGCCCTGTTAGAATTTCATTATATCTTCCAGAAAAGTATCAAATGATGAAAACAATTCAGTAAAACTTCCAGACAAATAACAGTAAAACAAATTGATAAAAAATCATATGCAAATATCCAGAGATTTGTGCATAACAATTAAATATATCCCAGTCAAAATTAAGTACTTTCTGATTATACATTGTTGAGGAAAAATGGGAAACTTCAAGTAAACGTTCAGTAAGGTGTGCAGGAATGAAGACTTTTAAGTAGAAATTTACATTATTTGGAATCAAGTATCATCCACCAAGCACATACAATATGTCAAACAGCATGATGTAAATTTTATGAATGCTTTCTGTGAAATAGATGATCTTTAGAGACGATGGAAATAAGGCTCAGAGATTTTAAGTCAACTTCACAAGATCACAATTTATAAAAACAGAGCTAAAACGCACTCAATGACTTTAATGCAATTCCAGGATTTTTTTCTATTAAAATATATAGGCTGTGCATTGCATATCATCATCTCAAATCAAGTGAAGTTCATAAGTTATAGTTTAATTTACCAGTATTTCAGAGGTACCATATTCATTAAATGAAATGTAGGAAAGTGGAAAGTTTTTGTAGTCAGTTTATTTATAATGTGCTATGATTTTGTTGGGCTTCCAAAGAGAGAAAGGTTAATGAAAGAATAATGAAATTGCATGATTACAGTATAAAGCACTTAAGAGAAAATCATTATTTGTGAAGTCCTTTGTGATAATGTTGAGTTGTATATAGATTTAGTCTGTAACTTATTTTTGTTGCTATACCATTAGGTCAAAACAAACTACCTCTGTTTTAATTTCCTTATCTCTAAACTATAAATAATGATATTACTTGGTAAACAATTGCAAGTATGAAATAAGTATAGAAATATGGGGTGTGTGTCTGTGTGTTTAGGAGAACATTTAGCATTGAATATGTAGTCAAAATATATATTATTAGCCAGGGATTCAGCTCTGACATGACACCAATACCCAGGTATATCATGTTAACTATTGCCTTAGGTTGGTTTATGTAAAATCAACTATTAGAATAGTAGTAAAATTCATTCTGGCCTTCATCAGATTTTTTTGTGAATTCATGAAATATAAATGAAATTTGGCGATGTATCTGATAGAGAAAATATATCCAACTAAATATATCCAACTAAGCAGAGACAAAAATGTTTGTTTATATGGGTATATGTGTGCCTGTTTATCAAAATAATTTTTGCATAAATTTCTAAAACATATGTATCTATAATATGATACATGGTCTTTGTGCTATTGTAGAAAATTGGAATCAGTAACAATTTCAGCTAAATCTTATCTTGTAGTTTCATTTCATTCATAGACGTTTATCTGAATAACTTGAAGTTATAAGTATTAGCATACTGAAAATCATTACTCCTATGAATATTGTATGAAGGGGAATTTCTGCCTGTGATCATATAAATTAAAATGGAGGAAAAATACATGACCTTATGGGGAAAATTAAATGAAGGATTAGGAAGAAGGGGTTAGGTAACTGGCCAGAGAGAGAGAGAGAGAGAGAGAGAGAGAGAGAAAGAGAGAAAGAGACCAGGCTTCCCCTTAAGAAAGAAAGTATTCATCAAGTTGCTAGGGTTGTAGACTTTAGTAATTTTCTGTTGACTCACAAGCGTAGAATGTTTTAGAAGCCCAGTCTTCCTGTTTTAAGGGATTCTTTTCTTGTGTAAGATATGGATCATCAACCACTTCATCTTTGGAGACATCATGGCTCCATACTGCTTGTCACAGTGTCTCTGGTCCTTTAGTCAGAGGAGGAGGATAGAAAAGGACACAGACACATTCCATACATTTTTGAAAAGAGAGAATAAGGGAAGAGACACATTCAGCTTTTAGTGGGCAATGGTTTATAGATTAAGGCCTGAGATATTTATCCCTCTCTTGACTCCCCTAAGTGTCCCTGTTCTACTCTGTTTTTTGTATTTTCTTACTTCACAAAAGTAGATCAATACCAATATTATTGGTATCAATAAAAGTATCAATACCAATATTACAGCTAAGTTAGGTAGAAATATAGTGGGCAGTCAGATAGGGATGGGCTCTCAAGGGAGTCAGTACAAAAGATCAGAATCCTTCACAACTGTGGCTGGAGGTCCATCTGAAGATTAAAGTCATAATGGCTAGTTTTACATACTTCCCTATGGGATGAAGTGAGGCTTGGGATCATTGTTATTACCCTTTTGAGATTTCCCATTATCTCATTAAGGGTGGGCCATCATCTCTCACCTACTAAGTCTATGACTAAGATTAAGACTGCTAAGATTAAAGACAAGGCCAACACTGTAGGTTATTGACCATGGTTAATGATGTCACCCATGGACCCTTGTTACCATTGGATCAATATTAAACTTGCAAACTTATTGCTTGATCATAATTTGACCCACATTGTACACCCCTCAAGATTTTGCTCTATAAAATTTCTTTTGAGAGGTAGGCTCGCTGGCAACCCATTTGGGGCCCCTGCTGTCTCTCAGGAGCTATTCCTATTCCCTATTACCCCATTCCTATTCTCCAATAAGTTCTCCTACCCCTGACTTCCAGTGTTTGTTAGAATTCATTCTTCGACTTCAGATAACAGGAACTGGAATTATTTGACATCTAGCATTTCCCCTGTATCATCAAGAGGTCATTTGGGTGAAAATTTAAAAAGAAAGGAAATACTGATTTTGGAATGTATGAGAGTATTCCAAAGTTGTATGGGATCAGCTGGTTCACACAGATGTCTTGTTGACACTTGGGCAGTAAAAATATTAAGAAAGTTATTTTTGATGACATGTTTATAGTGTGCATGACTAACAAAGGAGAAAAGGCCAAATATACTTTGCCTAGGAGCATGTAAAGTTGTAATTAATGATATGTCTAAGCATAAGAAATATATGTTCTGTTAGCCAATTATTTGTGATGACATTAGACCTTAGATATATAAATCACCTCATTTCTTACATGACTTGCTCATAGTTCATATAACTGCTAAAACGAAGAAAGGTTAAATTTATGAATCCCAGTAATAAAGTTTTCATCTAGAAATTAGAACAATACACTGTCCCACATAGTGGGAGGAAAAGTTCCAGTTTTTTCCAGGCTTTTGGTGTCTTGAACGAAAAATTGTATGTGACGCACAGCAAAGGTATTGAAGGTGGAAAACAAATACGCTTTGCACACTGACAGCGGCCGTGAACCACCGGCAGCCAGGAGGCTAAGGGGAAGGGGCCTTTAGTATCTGGAAGTCCTGGGTTGACTTCCCCCTCATGCAGATAAAGTATTCGAATGGTCGTCTTATCAAAAACTCAGTTGCCCTGGCACCATATTTAAACTGTGCTATCAAGGAGTCCCTTGGTTTCACACCAGATGTAAATGAAAAATTGAGAGTCGCACTTTTCTGTATCTTCATGTACAGTGCTCAGGAACTGCAGTCTTCCTGGATCTTATGTTCTGCACATGTGCCCTAGGTCTCCATGACTTTAATAGATTTTTCCTAGTTGTTTGAGCTGGTTTTGCCCTAGCCCTTACCTCATTTCTCACCGCTATTGACAATTTGTAGATTGGCTTAAGAGTGTGAGAACATCTAAAAGAGTTTAGTATAGTCATTTACCATTGAAATAGTTTTCTTAGAAAAGCACATGCCAAAAAACTATAAAATCTGACAAGATACTTGTTCTGCAACTTAGATATAGAACTGGGTTGAATTCTTCAAACTATAACAAAGGCACGCACTTGAGATGGCTCTACATTTTCTCATCACACTTGCGAAACAAACTAGGAATTGTACATGTTAACAGGAACTTAGCTCTTATTTCCTTTGTGGAAAAAAAGGCAAGAACAAATGACAGCTTCTCATGAAAATATATCTTGGGAGAAGTCATATTCCTACTTAAAAAGGAAAGTTTCTCTGATAAAACAAGGATTTTATCCACCTATTTTGTAACATCAATCATGTAACTTAATAAAAAATCCACCTGGAAAATAAAAGTAGAAGCCGTTATTTGTGGAGCATATACATTGTATCAGGTTCCAATCAGATGCTTATGTACTTTGTTTAAATTTCACAACTCCTATAAAGAATAGGTGTTAACAGTCTCATTTGACAAATGAAAGTGCTCAGATTTAGAGAGGCAATCACAAATTTATTACAATACACTTTAAATAAGTTGATGACAACAGCGACTGTGAACATTGGTCTTTTTATTCTCTAAATCATGCATAACAGCATTTGTTTAGGACATAGTTAATAAATATTGCCAAATATATAAATATATGAATGAAGGCATTAGTGAATAACGGAGCAGAGAAGACATTGTAACATATATGCGTTTAATTCCAAAAGCCAGGGTCTTTGGCAGAGGCTATAGCAGTAAAAGAGCATGCTGACATGTTAATTTGGGGTGTTAATCTGACTGGACTAAGGAATACACTGATAACTGGTAAAACATTATTTCTGGGTATGTCTGTGAGACTGTTCTCAGATGGGATTAGCATTTGAAGAGGGGAATGAATAAAGCAGATTGCCTTTCTCAAGGTGGGTGGGCAAAATTCAATTCACTAGTCCTTTTTCACCAATACTTTGAGAAGTAAATTTACAAGAAAAGTCAAAATATCCTTGAAGGTCTTGTCATTGGATAGTATCCCAGGAGGTTTCTTTTGAGTTCTTTGAACTGTCGTTTATCTTAGGTTCTGGTTCCTCTTTACTTTCTCAATTAAGCCAATTTATGGATTTTCAGTATTCCTGAAATTTTGGATATGATGGTTCTGGAAGAGGGAAGGTTGATAAGAAATTCCTTGGGTCACTTCCACTGGGCCCTGGAAGTTGCAGTTTTCTTACAAGTGTAATTTTTAGTCATAATTTCCTTGTCTCTTTATAACTATCTTTTATTTCTCCTATCTTACTTTAGGCTTTGTGAGTATTCTTTATTAGCTGGATCTTATGGGGAGACTCTCACTCCTTCATTATATTGCTCTATATTATTTTGCTATATTAATCGTAACTCAGAACATCATTTCTCAGTAAGAGTTGCAGAAAACTCACACAACAGGTATTCTATAGCAAACCCTTGATAATAATAGAGAAGTGAGGAGTGGGCAGAAAGAAAGAGCGCAGGAAAATAGAAAGAGACAAAAAGGAAAAGAAAAGCAAGAACAAGAAACTTGCTAGGGCCTATTATTTTTAATCACCATTAATTAGTTTGGGTGGAGTTTTTTAAATGTGAAATTTTCACATTTAAATTTTAATTGCCTTGTAAAGCTGATATAAGTTCTAAAATAGCAGAATGATTTGCTGAATTCGTTGCAACCCCATTATGTGACGTTTTCCTTACAATAACATTTTTCAGTAAAATTTTTAAAACACTTTATTTTTTAAATGCCTGAGACAAGTAATACTATTGCTTGCTCTGACGGTCACAAACCAGTCCCATCAGCAATTAGCATGCTTTCAGCCCCCATGACAATGGGCAATAAGATTATGTTAATTTAGCTGAGTCTATTTTCCAAATTTGACTTGAAGAGCCCATTGATAAAATAGGTGAGCACAATTTTTCACAGAATAGAAGGCAGTAAATTGATGATAACACTCTTAATCCCACAGAAATACCTCTCCCAAGCTCCCTTTAATCACCTTATTTCATTAGCAATGATATAGACACACATTTATTCAATATTAGTTTCACAACTTCTAAACCATATTTCTGTGAAAACAGATTTAGTAACTAGAATACGGTGTTTATCTACAGTTCTTCTTTGTCTTTTCTTAGTATACAGTAAAGATGATATTTTCCAAAGAAATTTAGGTCAGTTCTTTTCTCCCTCACTCTCTTCATTTCGGTTGTTTCTACTATCATAATTTCCAGTTGTTCAAGACTGTATTCCAAATACTGTATGCCACATTCTTATTGGTTTTAAATATTTCAAGATTTTCCAAAACACTGCTATGGTTTTAAGACATAGAGCTAGACAAAAGTAAAATGCTTAAAGAAATGTTCAGAGAAATGGTACTTGATCCTCCATGAGCATTGCAGCATTCAACTTTCTAGTTCTTTCCCACCTACTTCCTCTATGTAAGCAGCTTCTTTAGTTTCTGATTTAACTTTCTGGATCTGTTTTGCGTGAGATTTTCTTAAGTCTACTTCTTTCTCACAGTATGTAGAAGAGCCTACTGAAGATACTATGTAATATTTAATTTTTAAATTAAGAATATGTAAGAGAATCACTTCTTTTCTACAGTTGTATTGTGATTACATTTAGTGAAAGTATCATACTTAATTCCATTTCTATATACAGTAAGGCATATATGATTATTTTAATACATAATAGTTATAATTTTATAGCGAATAACTTTGTGCACATGTATCTTTGTGCTATTGAAAGTGTGTCTTGGGCGTGGCCTCCTCAAAATTAAAGTTCTGATTCAAAGGATATGATTTTATGTTTAGATTTTATATATTATCCTTCAAAATCAGTCACTGTATTTTGCATCTGTACCAGTAATGCATGAGAGTAATGCCTGAGGTTTTTCTAAGACCTCATCAATATGATTTGTTGTTACACTTCTTAAATTCTTGCCGGATTTATAAGATATGAAATCACATTACTGCTTTAACTTGTATTCATGTAATTATGAGGGAGTTGAAATTATCTTTAATATGTGCACAATATATATTTTCCATGTATATGCATGGCTGTGGACTATTGATTTTTGTCTTTTTCTGATATTTCCATTGGAGTTTGTGTCTTTTTTTTTTCAAAATTTGAAACTGTTGTACATTTAAAATATTAGGTTTAGATTATTAGAATCTGTTGTACATTTAAAATATACATCGAAGTATGCCTTCGATGTATATTTTTAAGTATGTTTTTGTGTTTGTTAGCTTTCTTTTTGCTTTTAAAATGTTTCTTGCCATACATCTACAAAATCTCAAATATATATATATATATATATATAATAAAATATTTGGTCTTTGGTATTCATTCATGTTTATAAATATTTTCTTAACATGAAGCTATAAAAGAATGTTTGTTTTTTCTACTACTCTTGAATTTTACTGTTTTTATTATTTTAACTTTACATGTCTGATGTATTTAGAGTTTGTTCTTGGTTATGGTTAGAGGTCTTAATCCAATTTTATCTGTTTCAAGTGGTTACTGTTATTATAATACCATTTATTAAAAGCAATTGCAATTATCATTGCCCTCAGTGATTTGAGATGCTGCCTTAATGATGTATTAATTTTTAAATGTATTTTGTTTTAATTCTGAATTTTCATTTCTGCTCTAGAAGTCTGTTTTGCTCTGTAGGAATCATACTATGCTGCTTTAATTAAACAAACATTGTGTTTTGTTTTAATGTCTGGAAAAGATCATATCACTTCATAGCTCTTTTTTTCAGTGTTTGAATCTTGTGTTCTTTTCCCACATGGGATTAGTATCAGCATGTTTAATACTTTAAAATGCTTGAATTTTTGTTGAGGTTATTTGGGCTTCATAAATTAATTGATAAGAACAGCTACCTTCTAACATAGAATTACTTTATCCAAGAACAAAACCTGTCTTTCCTTTTGTTTCAGCCTATTTTTCAATCTTTCAGGAGGGTTTCTAAATTTTCCTCAGGTAAATTTGCACATTTCTTATTAAATTATCTCTAGGAATTTAAATTTCCCATTATTCTTCCATATAGGGTTTTTTCTATCATTATGTCCCATGTCTTGTTCTTGTATATACAGATAATTGCTTTTTATATATTAATATTTTCTTATTTTACTGAATTTGTGTACTGCTTGAGTTACTTAGGTTTAAGCATAGATTTTTCTGGAACTTTATTGGTATAGTAACTTACTTCTTCATTGATTGTTAGCTTGTATCTAGATGCCCTCCTCCATGTGGTCATAGGTAGGCCTTTTCGGAGATGCTTAGGTCTAGGGTGAGTGATGCTGGGATTAAGGGTGCCCCACCCTGGGTATGGGTGACATCACCCAAAGGGCAGGTAGCCTGGATGGAGTGTAAGAGAGAGAAAGAAGCCTTCTTGCTGTTGCTTCTGCCTGCCTTGCTTTGCCATGGGCTGTTTCTCTCCCTTAATGCCCTTGGCTGCGCCACTGTGCCTTGGAGCCAACTATGGACAGAAACCTCTACAAACTACAAGCCAAAATAAACCTTTCCTCTTTTAACTTTGGGTGTTGGGGATTTTGTATCAGCAGCGAGAAAAGTAACTAAGACATGTATTCTTTTGGATGTGATTGGTTTATTTTTCTCTAATTGTGCATACATTGATCACAGCCCTCTGAGAGATGCATCATGTAGCAGGAATGAATGAGAGAGTGGTGATGAACCATTTGCTGAAGGGGCAAAAGTTTACTTTATAACAACTTGGTATCACAGTAACTAAGGGTCTAGTCCTAAGAGACTCAATTCATCCCATCAAGACCAAATCAAGCCTTTTGAGAAAGGGACAAATCATTTTATGAAGGTTGAGCCTCCATGTTTTAATTATCTCTTAAAAGCTTACTCACTCCCAGCACTGTCAATTAGGGAATTAAGTTTCAACATGAGGTTTGGTGTGAATAAACCAACTCCAAACTGTGGCAAACAGCAATCTTGAATATAAAATCTATTATTATTATCATTATTACTATTATTATTATTTGTTTATTTCTAAATCAGTGACATTGAGAGTAATGCCTGAGGTTTTAATATAATACCAAGAATCATTATATTTAAAAAAAACTTGTGGTTTGGTGTCCTTCATGATATTTTAAGAGTGGTTAAAAGGCTTACAATTAACTAAATGATAGATTATAATGGTAGCAGAAGTGATGTTGAGAAATGGTAGGCATCTACATTAATTTTGAAACTAGAGTTAATAAGATTTGTTTTTACTTGTATTTATATGGTGAGTTACTCATCTTTAACATAACTCATCTATAAACAGGAATGCAACTAATAAGTTTATCATAAGAATACCATCACAGTTAATAAATCTGGTATATGTAGAATGTTTCACGTAATGCTCATAATATAATGAGTAATCAACCCGTGTTATTTGTATTTTAAGGCACCTTATAAGAAACCTTGTAGCAGTTACTTCATTAAGTCCAATGCAGTTAACTAACCATCAAGAAAGCCATGATTTACTTTGACTTTGCAGCTACGATGTGGGAAAAATAAATTATCACATTTTTTCTCTTCTTAACTTACACTGTAATTGATACATCTTTCATGCAAACAAAGCAGGGATGTAATTTTGCAAAGGAGGAATTTTGAAGTCAAGATCATTTTTTTGGTTTTCATACTACCAGCCTAAAGAGTGATCTGGCTCATTCCTAAAGACTTTTATTTTTAAATCTGCTTAGGTGACAGAATCACTAACAAGCTTCCCTTTTTGATTCCATTTAAAGGGAGTTGAAGAGCTAGTAGGATTCTCTGCATCAGGCCTAGTCACAGAAATAAGGTACTTTCTATGCATTATATGTACTTTTATCCTCTGACTGCTCCCTATCAACGCTAATAAGGCATTGTAGTTGTGCGAAAACAGCCACATCTTTTCCACTACTTCAGCGTCATTCATTTGGCGACATCTGAAAGTTTCATAATAGTCTGTCATATCATTTTTTCTTGCATGTGTATTCCTGTTGAAAGTCTCTGAAGAGCCATAAAGGCTATATTTTCTTAATGTGATGTTCCATGGATATATAAAATTTAAAAATTCAGTTCTAGAAAGTTGTATGTAATTTCATTGCACCATTCTAGCTGATGCTTTCATTAAAATGATATTCTAAGCAACTGATTTGCTTCCTAAATTCTAACCAATATTATTCCACAAGAATTTAGTCTGAGTTTCTCAGTCAGTAGATCCTAGTTCTACTTAGTTTTCTGCTACCGTTTAGTGTTCACAGGCAACATGAAAAATAGCTAGGCTAGCTTTGATGAGTGCAAGTCTGTGTTCCTAAGCCCACTATAGCCTCCATCTTTTTCATCATGGTCACATTGCTCCTGAGATCATTGAGAAATTCTTGAGTTATGCTCCTTCCCAGCATCTGACCATGCATGCAATTGCCTACAGTTTATAAATCAATATAAAAGTGCAGTAAAACCTTGCTTTGAGAGGATAATTTGTTTCAGAAATGTGATTATAATTCAAAGCACTTCTATCAAAGCAAATTTCCCTATAAGAAATAATGGAAACTCAGACAATTTATTCTACAACTCCCAAATATTCACATAAAAGTGATTGCAGTACAGTGGTACCTCGGTTCACAAACTTAATTTGTTCTACGGTTTTGGAAAAATGGTCATATTTGTGTTTGTGTGGGAGAGAAGGACGTGGTCCTATTTGTCACCTGATCCAGAGTTTGCAAGCAAAACCAAAATGTTACCTAATGATTTGTTTGTGACTCAAATTGCAAAGAAAAGCACTGATGAACCTAGGTACCACTGTACTGTAACGTAATACAGAATAATAAAGAAAATACAAAACATACAGGAAAACATATTAACTTCAGTTACCTTTAAAAATCTTCAGGGCTGGTATAAGGGAGACAGGACGAGGGTTACTGTATAGGACGACTTCCACTGTCGCTAAGGAAATCACTGCTGTCTATTGGTTCATAGAATCTTTTTCATTTCGTGGCACTTTAACAAGGAACCTATCCAGTGACACTTGCTTTTACGTGCTTTTGAGGATTTTGTGGAAAGTGATATTGCATTGTTGTTAAACAGCTTCATCACTTGCACTGCTATATCCTTATTTGGGTGGCACTTTTCTACAAAAGTTTGCACTGTTCTCCACATTTTACGCATCTCTCTAATCTCATCTGACCGGAGGAATTCCCCTGTGTTTTTCTTCTCCTTCTCTGCAGAGGCGATCTCCTCCATAACTTCTTGCTGTTGGGAGAAGATCACTCATAATCCTGTGCTTTGGGAGAGGGAGGAGAGGAGAGGGAAAGAGAAGAAACATAGGCTCGGTTGTGATCATGTGACATTTGGTGACACGTAGTACTCTTATTGCAAGACATTGCTTATCTAGTTAAAATTTATTAGAAATGTTTGCTCTTCTTGTAGAACACTCACAGAACAAGTTACTCACAGTCCAATGCTTTACTGTATATTCTTGCCATTCTCCTTTCAAGCAAAGTGAACAATCATGTATACACCTCAAATTCTGCCCAGTGGAAAGGCTTCCCTTCATTACTGTCCTTCAGACATGTCCTATAAAGAGGCTACAGCGCTACAGCTGTCCACTTCTCATAGTCCTTCCATATTGTAAAGAACCATCTGTCATCTAAGTCTGAATCTTGCCTTCCTGTGTCAACTGATTTTTAGAGATCTGCCCTTAAGGCCGTGGCATGGGTAGAGAAAGAGAAAGTAGCATAGTAAGAGTGGAGACCACAGCCATTTGGGCCTTTTCACACACCTTTCAGGCTTTGTAACATATATCCCACATCTGTTTGATGATCGAGTTGTAATGCTTGCCCAACTTTATGGCTCAGTGAGTCAGATAGCATTTAGTTTATAAATGACAGCTCAGGTCACAAGTACCTTGGTGGGCTATGGTCAAGTAGTCAGTTCCTACCAAAGCCCCATAGAAGATCTGTAGCTGTCTTCCAAAATGGGCGTAATTATTTGGGGATAATGACAGGGCCTTGCTCCAAAATGTTAAAGATCTGTGGTGTGATTCAAGATAATTCCTGTGAGATATAGACATCTTAACTCCTATAACTTCTCTTTGCTTTTTTTCTGATAGTACTGTTATACAGATAATTTATAAACACTTAAAACAGTATCATTTTCTATAAATGATAGAAAAAGGTACCATCCTTTTTGTCATGCTATATACTGGAATTGCTATATGATATCATTTTATTTTATTTTATTTTTTTTTGGTTTTTCTCCGGTACCGGGAACTGAACTCACGACCTTGCGCTTGCCAGGCAGGCGCTTTGCTGGTGAGCTAAATCCCCAGCCCCTGTCATTTTATTACACATACAAAACTCCTTTCCACCATGCTTCTCTGTTTAATTATTGTCAAATGTGTTATATGTTTAACAATATTGTATATGCATATTGGTTTATAAACTGCTTTTTAATATTTGTTAAGATGAGACAGGAAGAAATTTGCATTTTCGCTATGCATTGAACTTTATCTGCAAAATCATCTTTAACAGCAGCCTTTGATATTTTTTCTGGATTCATATCAACATGTGCAGTCACATGATGGCTTATTCTATTTTATGCCACTATAAGAAATTACTACAAACTGAGTAATTTAGAAAGAATATAAATACATTGGTTCACAATCCTGGAAGCCGAGAAGTCTAATATCAAGATGCTGGCATCTGGCAAGGACTTCCTGCAGCAGCATCTCATGGCAGAAGCCGGAAGAGCAAGGCAACTTGCCTATTTTACATGCTTTACGTGTTCAGCCTTATACATTTCCACATATTTATATTCTGCTCTGCTTTTTATTACAGATCATTTCTTGAAATCATTTCCTGCTTCTTACATTTTGCTCTATGCAGTTGGGATAAGCCATGGAGCACCCTTACCAATTTTCTGCTTAAAGATTTATCAAATATTCTAATTTTTCACTCTAAATTTCTACCTTCTATGAAGTCCTAGGACATAACATAATTCAGCCAAGTTCTCTACTGCTTTGTAACAGGGATGACATTCCTCTTAGTTTCTAATGCCTTGTTCCTTGCTTACATCTGAGACATCACCAGAGTAGTTTTCAATATCACACCCATTTACAAATCCCTAAGGGAAATGAGGATTTCCCTACTGTTTTCTTCCAAGCTTCACAAGAACCTCTCTTAATTTTCCATTCACAGCAATACAAGCTTTTCCAACATTAATTTTAAAATGGTTACATGTAAACTGGTTGGCAACCTGATTTGCTTTGGAGCCACCCAGTGGACTATTAAAGCATGCTTCTGGGTGTGTCTAGCTGGGTTGTAGCTGGTCTCTGACCCTTTCCTCTCTCACATGAACTGTGCTTCCTGGCTTCCTGCTCTATTTCCTGGCTGCTATGAACTGAAGAAGTTTGCTCTGCTGCACACTTTCCCCCTGATGCTTCTGCCTTGGAGCCAGCCGACCACAGACTGAATGCCCTGAAACTGTGAACTAAGTTAAACGTCGCCTCCTTTAAATTGTGTGTGTTGGGTATTGTGTCCCTGTGAAAGGAATGCTAATGTTTTGTTACCTTCCCTGTCATTTATCTAGTTCAATTACCACACCTACATTTTTGGGTATTTGTACTAGCAAAACTTTATTCTCTGGATACCAACATTTTCCCTAGTATATTTATGCTAATATAGCAGAACACCACAGGCTGTGTAATTTAGGACAAAAAGAAATGTATTCTCTCACAGTTCCAGAAGCTATTAAGTCCAGACTAACATTAGCAGCAGATTTGCTAGTGCAGGTAAGGTTGCTCTCCATTCCCCGGATGGTACCTTGCTATGTTCTAACATGACAGAAAGCAAAAAGGTAAGTGCCTCAGTTACTTTTCTCATTGCTGAGAAAATAACTGACACTCAAAGTTAAAGAAGGATAGGTTTATTTAGCTCACAGTTTGTAGACACTTCAGTTCATAGCTGGTTGGCTCCAAGGGAGGGTGGTGCAGCAAAGGGGCATTGCAGAGGAGAAATCAGTCATGGCATGGCGGGAGGCAGCAAAGCAGCAAAGTAATGAAAAAGCAGCAAGTGACCATAACAGCCTTCTTTCTGTCCCTTACATTTCTACCCAGGCTACCATTACTGCAGAAAGCACTCACACCCAGGAAGAGCCTTCCCATTAGCCACACTCAGAACTCTGCCAAACAAATCAGTGGATTTATTTAGCAACCACTCACCCCAAATACCAGGATCACACACTTAATCCAAGCATCACACACTCTAGATCCAGTCACCTCCGAAAAACCCCATCTAGACATAAGCCATAACAGTGAGTAAAATGGTATTTGAAGTTTATTTCATAGAATCCTTAATTTTATCCACAAATTCACTTTTTCAAGGCCCCACCTTATAATACTATCACATGTGCATTGCTTGAATATCGGTACATTAGAACCACTGCAATTACTTTTCTCTTGTTTAAATGTTTTCACAAGGACTTAATCACAAGGGATGGTTCAATTAAAATTCACAGTGTGTGTGATAAAATAATTATTCTGGAGGATACTTAGTTGAATTTGGATAAAGGAATGATACATTTTCATTATTAAACTAAATAAAACTCAGTGATCAAAATAAAGCTCAATTTGCAAGTATTAAATCTCACTATAAACAAATGAAGCATTTTAAAATGTATTATTGAGAAATTAGTAAAAATAATACTGAGAAATTACCAACTGCTAATTTAATAAGGAGATAATCTGTTTTCACTTAGATAAGTTCTTTTTATGTTTTCAAGATTTATTACAAAGTCCTTTTGATGATGTCTTGAAGATGAAAATTCAGGTTTATAAATGTTTATTTTAAAAATCTCCCGATACCACAAATGAAATGTATTTAGCATTACATTTATTGTACTCCCAAACTAAAAATACTGTTTAATTTGAATGGATCACGTCTATATCCTCATTTCTCTAACTTCCTATCATCTTCAGTTGGAATTAATCTATTTTATCTGTTGAACTAAACTGTAGTCATTTAGATTTATGAGCACCCACAAATGCCTCTTTCAATTGTTTGTAAAGATGAAAAATCCTAATTTTATTGTCCTTGATACCGATATTACTAGAATCGCATGATGCTTATATACCTTGTCTTCTAAAACATTATTAGATTTTCTTTTAAAGTAATCTAATTCATACTTACTTTAAAAGAATTTTGTAATGTAATGGGGAATAAATTGTTCTTTCAGTTGGATCAGCAGGAATAGTATTAGATGAATGTATTCCTTTGGGTTACAATTAATTGGTCTAAATGACACTCCATGCCCTAAAGAAATATTTTCTTATATTAACCTCAATTGTGATGACAGAAATCTCAAACCTAATCTCACTGACATTTTGGAGAAGAATTGCAGAGGACGAAAAATCTATTCAGTACAATGTGATGTAAAGTAAATCACAAATAAATTAGTAGATGATCTAGACATGGTTTAGAAAGTATATAGCTCATGAATGCCCTACTTTTCACATTACAGTTAACTTTAGGCCCCTCTAGTGTTTAGGATAGGAATATGCAAAAGTTAGTGACATTTTTTGTTAGTGCTCCTAATCAATTAAGCAACAGTTCATCATGACTGAGGACTGCATTGGCTACTCAAGTTATAAAGACATGTTCTTGTCACAGAGATTCTAAGAATGTAATCAGAATAAAGTAAGACTTATTCCTTGCTATATGCATAGCAGTGCTAAGTATAGAATTCCTGTGAGAGATGTAGGATCCCACTCATTAGGCTGAGGTGAAAGTGGAGCCTTGGAAGGTGATCAAGTGTTGAAGTCAAACATTTGAAAGACTGTGTGATGGGGGAAGAAAGAACTTTCTTGGCAACAAGATGGCCACTTGGAAGATGGAGACTCTTGTTCCTCAAAAAAAAAAAAAAAAAAAAAAAGCCATCTTAGGGGTTGCAGGAAAACTACTTTTATAGGGAATTTGGGGGAGGCATGTCAGGAAGATGGTGTCGGGGTAGTTATAAATTCCAAGGTGGCTACTATTCTGGTAAATGTGCTGCTGTTATCTGTAGGTCGCCAGATGTTTGGGGTTGTATAAATCTGGAGAAAAGTTATTGATTAGAAGGTCTTAAGAGTCAGATCATTTTAGTTCCTTTCCCTAGAAATAGATAAACCTACAGTTAATCAGTAGGATACAGAAAATATCTTTTATCGGAGAACAGGGAAAGACAGCAAAAGGCAACTGTTACCCAGAGAACAGGGGAAGACAGTTGTCCCTCAGCAAATAGGGGAAGACCGTGAAAGGCAGCTGTCCACTGGACAAGAGAGAGAAATGCAACATTTCACAGGGCAATTTTAATCCATTAAGTGGCTTTAGAAAGAGGTGGCAACTATAGCAACGCTCGTGGGAGACTAATAATATGTTGCTCAGCTGTGGGATCTCCAGAATTAGTGAGTTCCAAAATAAGCTAAAAGCAAGAGGACCAAAGAAAAAAAAAACCAAAAAAAGGGGCTGGGGATTTAGCTCAGCGGCAAAAGCGCCTGCCTCGCAAGCGCAAGGTCGTGAGTTCGGTTCCCGGTACTGGAGAAAAACCAAAAAAAAAAAAAAAAAGCAAGAGGAGCAAAAGTGTTGACTGAGGTTTTGCCTGTGTCACAAAAAGTCAAATTTAGTACTAAGTTCAGTTTTGAAGAACAGTTGATTGTATTACATTACCGCTGAAGCAATCCCACCACATTGATGTAACCCCCCACAATTGTGCAGTAGGTAATAGTTTTCAAAGACTTGTAAAACGCAGTACCTAACTTTTGATTTCCAATAATTTCCTTTAGGATAGCAGGTATTTCATTATTTTCCCACATTACATGTGACTACATAATGGTTATAGTTCTTGGGGCTTCATGTTTTATATTACTGTACTTCAGTGTTTGAGAATATTTTATATTTATTTAATGATATTTTTATATTTGTATTCTATTTCGTGTCTGGATACTAAGCTTGATGAGCGGGAAGAAGCAGGTGTTCTGTGAAATGGGGAGAGAGCTGATAAAAGAGGTTTTTGTTGATGTGAATACACGAGAAGCTGGCAACGTTGCACTCGACAAGATGATGAGTGAGCCCAAGCTACTGCTCCATGTCTTTAGCCAAAGCCTGGAGATGGTGTATGGAAAAAGATAGATCAGCTTCAGGGAAGCATTTAATGGGTGATCCAGATTGAAAATGATGTTTAATGAGCTAGAACATAGTTGGACATGTGTATGAATATGTTAATTTTTGGGAAGTGATCTTGGTGGAACTGTGAAAGTTTAACAGAACTGTCAGGCCATAGTAAGTCATCAAGAAAAAAGTGCAGTCATGCAGAGTATGGAAAAGAAGAAAAATAAAAGATTAAAAATATAAATAAGAATTAAGAGATAAGAAAATATTGATGGAAGTGGGAAAGCTTCCAACATGATGAGATACACAGATGTGGGTAGGGAAAAATAGTAGTTGGAGTACTGATGATCTTGTCTTCTTTGAAATAAAGGATAAGCAAATAAAAACTTGAAACAATAGAAAATAAAAGCGTATGTCTAAGTTTTAATAAATAAAGCTAACAAACAAAAGAATAAAAGTAGAATGTATACCTTTAAGCAAGCAAGCAAAAAAAAAAAAAAAAAACCCAAATACCCCAGACTCTAAATAATAGAACATAGGAGAGAAAAAAGGAAAAAAAGTCTTCCAAAAGTACAGTATTTATATAAGATATATTAAAGGTAAAAAATGAAACAGATTTGGAAAATAAAGGGATACCGTGTGGTAAAAGATTAAAACTGCAAAAAAACCCCAAAATCAGAAAGAATAAAACAGGATGACAGAAGTGAGGTCAAATATTAATGCCAAAAGAAAAAAGTAAGGATAAAATAAAGGAATGAAAAAATATACCATAAAATTTGGTATATTTCCTTGTTTCAAAAAGAAGCCAAGGTACACATTGTTTATTACCTGACGAATAAGACATGAAGTAAAACAATGTCATAAAGGACAAAGAAGGAGAGTCTGTTCTGGTAAAAAGAAACAGTAGATCAAGAAGATACAGCAATTGTGAAAGGAGTTCACAGGCTAAAAATTTATAAAGCATATCTGACAGAATTATGGGAAGCAGTAAATAAGTCAGTATTAACTTCTGCAGAGGGTAACACATCCTACTAGACACCAGTAGATCTAGTAGAGAAAAAATTAAATAAATATATAAAAATACAGCAATATCAGTAAAAGCCTAATAAATGTTGTTTTGTTTATTTTTAATGCACAGTAATAATTTTATGGGATATTTTTTCCCTTTACATCTGTATACTCACAAATAATGTGCATATACTATTTAAATATAAATGGAACATTCAAAAACAGACTATATCAAAATGAATTTCAAATAATCAACAATTTTCCACCATGTATTATCCGGTTATAATGTAATACTATTAGCTTTGAAAAATAAAAGAAGGGAGGCAGAAAGCTAAAAATAAGTTATTCATGTTGAAAATGTTAGACAATCTGAAAAATCACAACACCTCTTAAAGTCATTGGAGAGCTAAGGACACAGGGCAAACACTACAAGTAAAATCTAAGTGAGGACAGGTATCTCTTAGGAGAGATGGATTGCAAGTACTATGTCCTGAGAGCTGCCACTCGATGCATAAACTTCAAGGAAAAGCTAGCTCATGTTTTAAAGAATTGCTAATCCCAAAATGTGCTCTACCATGAAAGTATGAACTCCTAGAATCTGTAGATGCAGTAAAAACTCTAATTCAGTTGCAGGCTCGTCTGCAGCTGGAGATGGTGAGAATGAATTTGTGATAAACTAGAGTCCGTAGAAACTTCCCTCTCTCGGAGAAGGCCTTGGGGTGGGGCATAGCAGCTCCTTTGGGAGAGGTACTTAGCCATGCTTGAGTTTTTTCCGTTTTGTCCTCTATGAAAAAAAAATCCTAAGAGTGCTGGTGGAAGTGCAAAACTCCTTGTTATTCTGCGGGCACAGAGGAAGACTCATTGTGGCTCGAGGAAGAAAACAAGAAACAATAATAACAACAACAACAAAACCTCTCTGATCCCAGGGAAGAGCAAAAAAGTCCATCCTGCTGAAAACCAGGGATAGAGGTCTCCAAGCTGGGGAACGTTCAGCACCAACAAAATGGCCCCAGCTGAGGCCAGGGACACAGTGTTTGGTAAGAAACTTAAGTAAGTTAAATCAGGGTATCTCAATGGAGAATTTTTTCAAGCATTTAAGGCAGAAATGACATCGAGTTTTTATGTAAACTCCTCTGGAGTATAAAAGAGAGCATAGCTCTGTTCATTGTATAAGGCTGAAAATTACCCTAACACCAAACCAGACAAAGACATCACAAAGAATGAAAAGTAGTCATATGCATTGCTCATAAAGTACCACCAAGAAGAAAATGGAAAGTAAAATCTAACTATATAAAAAGAATAATGCACTTTGGCTATGTGAAGTGTGTCAGCTATGAAGCTCAGTCAGTGTAATCTGTCACATTAAAAAAACTAAAGAAGAAAAATCATGATCATCTCACTAGGTGCAGAAAAAAGCGTTAAAATTTTCCTTGTAACTATTTTGTGCAAACTAGGATGGAAAGAACTTTGTGCCCAAATAAAGAGTAATTGAAATCCCCTGCAAGCAGATCAATTGTCAAATTTTATTTAACTGTGACTGAAATTTTCCCAAATGAGATGAAAAACAAGCCAAGAATGTCTGCTCTTGACACTCCTACCAGTACCGTGCTGGTGTTCTCACAATGAAATGAGACTAAAAAAGATGTGAAAGACACCCAGTTTGGAAAAAAACTAAAAATGCCTTTGTTACAGACTACACAATCAGCTATGTAGAAAATCTGAAGGAACCAACAACAGAATTACAAGAATATGTGAAATGAGCAAATTTATAGATATAAATCAGTACACAGAAATAAATTCTATGTCTGTATGCAAGCACAATCAGACGATGATTAAAAATACCATTTACAATTTCATCAATGATATAGAATACTTAAGGTTTAATGTCTCAACACATGTAAAAGACAAGAGCTTAATTTAAAAAAGAAAAGACTCCAGAAGGTATTACAAAAAAGAAGATACAGTGAGGACCATAAGCCCATGGGCTAATGTTGCTTAACAACATTTGTCATCATGGAAACACAAACTAAAATCACGAGTAATTGTAACATTGTCTAAATTTTTAAAAAATATGGCCATAGCAAGCATGGTGAAGAACTAATGGAACTAGAACATTTACACAGTACTAGTATGAAAAAAAAATGGTACCATCACTTTGGAAAAGGGTTTGGCAGCTTTGTAAAATAAAACATGTGCCTAACTTGCATCCTAAATATTACACTGGTATGCAAGATAAAGAAACCATATATCTACTCAGTGACTTGTAACATTTGTTCAAAACAGCTTTATTTATACTGACCAAAAATTGAAACAACCCAACTACCCATCAACAGATGAATTTATAAGCATATTTTGGTATGTCCATAAAATCTAGTACTACTACTCTGCAATAAGGAATAAAATGCTGATCATCTCCAATAACATGAATCCATCTCAAAATGAGCATGCTGATTAAAAGCTGCTAAACATACAATAGTACAGAAGCAAATCAGAAACCTCTGTATGGTGCAATTTTTGAAAACACCTAGGAAATGCCTGCTAAATACTGACAGAAAGCAGGTGAGTAGTTTCTTGCGCATGGGGACAAGGAGGGGTGGAAGAGAGAGAGATTGCAAAGGAGAAAATAAAACTTGCAAAAGTGATGAAAATATTCATTATTTTAACTGGTGGTAGGTCAGTGGATGCATGTATACATAAAACTTTGCAAATTGTAAGATTTAAAGACGTGTAGGTTATTGTAAGCCAACTGTATTCACTACAACTATTAAAAATGAAAAGAAGCCAAACAGAAAAAAATGGTAAAAAAAGTTGCACAGATTAGGGCCAAATTATAAAAGAATTTGGACAAGAAAATACTCCCCTCCAGTGGAAGAAGAAGTGTATTTGACCCGTGGAGAGGCATATTTTAAAGGTACCTTCTTCAGTAAAAAAAAATCAGTAATAATAACTGAAATACATAAGAACAATCAGAAAAAAAGTGTAAATTTTCTTTTGCTGAACATTTTATATTTAATTATGTTTTGTAGTTAACTATGTTGAACATTTTATATTTAATTACGGCTGTAAAAACAAATTTTTAAAGAAAGAGTGTATACACAGTATAGCTTAGGCAACTCCTGCCTCACAAAATAAATGTAATCTTTCAATTTTTAGAATTTGTTCTGTAGTTCTAACGTAAAGAACAGTAAATTTATTTTTAATGATATTGTTCAAATCTGGTAGAGAGTTTACCCTGCAATGCAGTAAAAATTTGCATGCCTCATTAAAAATTTTACATGTTACAATTCACACCATCTTTTACCGGCTTAAACCTCAAAAAATTGGTTCCATAAAATGACAGTTTGCAAAAACCTAACGTTCGTTTTCATTACAATCCCTGTGCTTTAAGTTTTTAAAATAAACTTTTGTTTAAAAGCAGGAGGCTTTGTTCATAATTACTGCAGGGAAGATAGGCTGGAGAACACAGGAAGCAAGCTCAAAGGATTCCAAGTCATTAAGAACATCCTTTACAAGGGAGTAAGGGTAGCTGAATCAGCTTGCGTCTGGGTGCAGCTGTTTTGTAGAATTCTCCAAACTAAATTCCTCATGAAATATACAATTATTAAAATTATTCCAACATACGATAACTTGAACTATATATTTATGTGCATAGACACATATGTGCAGATTGACTAATATACAATGAATATATTCATTTTAAAACTTTCCTACGGTAAAAATGCATTGCCATTAGTCCCCGTCAGAGTAGTCGCACTTGTTTCAAACACATTTACTTCATCCTTCTTGCCAATTTCTGAAGGAGTTTTGGAAATCCTCTTTCCTGAGTGACTCTATGAGGTGTGATTGAAAAAAATTACAGTGAATGTTCCTCCTCTCAAGTGCCATCCAAAGGAAAGGCGGGCTCTGGAAAACATCGTGATGAGTCCCCGTCTACTTTATTCAAAGGGTCTGACACCATATGACTTCTGGCTTTCCCTAAAGTCAAAATGACCATAAAAGGTAAAAGTGCACTCATGAATCATTCGAGTTCCTCATTAAAATTGCCCTTATGTCTCTTGAAGATCATTCCTCTTCTTGTACTACAAGACAACATTCCTATTCTCATCCTTTCCCCAAGGTGCACACAGCTCTCCTCAGTTTGTAATTTCCCATGTGAAATCACTGAATAAACTTGGCCTGTTGAGAATGTTATTGCTGCATGTTGGAGTCATGTTCATGTTAGAGGGAAAGTAACCAGTCTTGAGTTTACTAGTGTCTGAGAAATGAGACAGTTATTTACATGTCTGAAGATGTGCTAAGTAGTTGCAGAAAATTACAGTCTAATATTGATGAGTACTTCCTGGAAGGAGCTTGGCTTATTCAGAGGTTTGCTTGTTTCATGAAATGAGCTCTTTTCCAGACGTAGCCTCACTCACTAATTACAGTTCTTACATTGTTTTATCTTTGGCGCTGTTAGTGTCCTATCTTAATTCTTTCTCTCAGTGCTTCTTGTGCAAATGGTGCTTACCTTGGAGTTGAAACATTGCTAAGATTTTTTTTTTTTACATGAATAGCTAAAACAAGTTTATAGTTTCCTGGAGGAAAGATTGTGTGCTTATTTTCTGTCTAGATAACCCCCAAGGTAAAGGTTGTTTCATCAGTTCTGTGACACAGGAGGAATGGGTTTAAAGGGTTACTTATAGATCTTACATTCCCAATCAATTAGCAGATGAAGCCATCTCATCTTCTGTAACGGTTTCAAAAATGTTCGAATGTCGTCATTTCCTTGTGTTTCCTATGGAGTACTCACTTTGTAGTGCTCAGTGGTATTTTTAATTTACCTAAATGTGTTATATGCTTAAAATTTTCTTAAAAAGAGTGTCAGGAGTACAGAACATAACATGCCAGAAACTGAATATTATGATCAATAACCTTGAAAATATTTGTAACATAGATAGATTTCTGATAGATAATATCCCCAATATGGAAAGACCATTAAAATTTATAGGCAAAGATGAAAATTATCTGAAACCAAAAAAAGAAAAAGACATGAGCAGAAAATTTGTAAGAAAAATAGAATTAGCCTTTAGCCATATTAAAATACATTTAATTTCACTGAGGTAAGTAAAGGGCAAATTAAAGCTTGCCTGAGAAATGAAAATTGACCTCAAAGTGACACAGTTGTAGAACAAGCAGTTAAAGGCATGAAATAATTATTATAATTTTATTTTATGTGTTCAATTTAGCAGGCACACTGAAGACATTGCTAAGTCTAATTTATATGTGTACAGATGAATGACACTTTTTTATGGCAAATACAGCTAAGATTAACAGCAAAGAAAAGGATTGCACACTTGAATATTTAGTAGTAGAAGCCATCCAGAAAGAGGTACATGATTGCTAATATCTACAAAAGGTAATCAGTTGTCAAAGGAATGCAGAGGTGGTTAAACATTTGAAAATTAATCAATGTGATTCATGACATTAACAACCTATTATTGGAAAATACTGTGATCTTGTTGAAAAGTGTAGGAAGACATTTTAAAAAGTCAGGTCAGGGATATAACTCAGCGGCGTAAGCACTTGCCTGACAAGCCTGGAGTCATGAGTTTGATTCCTGGTACAAAAAAGGAAAAACATTTTAAAAAGTTTAATACTCCTTTAAAAAGCTTTAGGAAACCAAGTATGAAAGAAAAAATTGTGAACATGATGAAGAGGCAGGAACGAGAAGCCCAAAGCAAGCATCATACTTAGTAATGAGAAAAAGAGTATGTCCCAAACTCTTTAAAAAGCCTATTTGTATTTAACAACAGTAAAAATAGTTTAGCCTGAACATTCAGCCAAGGAAAACTTTTTGTAAAGCAAGCATATTTTTGGAGAATAAGAAACAAATCTATTTCTTTGCAAATAACGTGATTTTCTGAGGAAATTTGAAAAAACCTTCAACTAAGAAACAGGTTTAGCAAGTTTCCAGAATATAAAGTCTATGTAGAAAGATAACATATTTTTATATACTACCAAAAAATAATTGGAAAATGAAATTATAAAAATAACACCTTTTATAGCGGGATCAAAAATACAAACCCTTAAGAGATCTGACAGAAAACATTTCAGATAACATTTAAGAAATATCTAAATAAAAATGAGTTATACTGTGTTCTGTTCGTGGAACACAGTTTTCAGTATTTTATTTTTATGTTTTAAATTTTTTTAGTACCAGGAATCAAACTCAGGTCCTTGTGTTTGCCAGGCAGGCTCTGTACTGCTTAGCTATATCCTCAGCCCTAGAATGCTCAGTATTTTAAAGATATCAGATTTCTTCAATGTATCCCCAATTAAAATCTGGTTATTTTTAAAATGGAAAACACTTTTAAAATATCTTTTGGAAAGACAGAGAACACAGAACACCCAAATAACTTCGAAAAAGTTCGTAGTTAGAAGACATCTATTATGCGATGTCAAAACATTATATATAGAATCAAAATTGCTGGCACTGTGGTTATAGCTTACTGGTATAACACCCGCCTAGGACTCATGAATCTCTGGGTTTGATCTCTAGCACTGGGCCGTGGTGCCTTTGGGGAGCTAATTCATTCCATGCAGTATGGAGGGCCCATAATGAAAAGTACTACAGGTTGTTCTCTGTAATCTCGTATGTTGTTGGTAAGATTATAAAATGGTAAGAAAAGAAACTAGCTCAAGCAGTTTATTCCATCATCAAACACATAATTTCCATATGTCCTAGCCATCCTACACCTAAGTATTTATCCAAGAAAATTTAAAATATATATGATCCAAAAAGTTGCACAAGCGTGTTCCTAGCTTTATTTATAATAGAAAACTGGAAATAAATATTCCTACTGGCAAATTGATAAACCAGTTTTCATACACATATGTACTGCAATCTTCTCAGCCATAAAAATGAATAAATTTCTGGCACTTGAATAGCCATGATGAGTCTAAATGGCATTACCTAAGTTAAGGAAATGAGATCCAAAAGGAGATACTGTCAGAAAGATAGAAAAGAGATTGGTAGTTTTCCAGGGCCTGAGACTGGAGGAAGATATTCACTATCAAGGGGAAGAGGGAAGTAATCTGAGATAATAGAATTGATTAGTGTGGCTGCAGCTATAAAACTACATGTATATGTGAAAACTTGCAGTATTGTACACCAAAATGAATGAATTTTATGTGAAATATCCTTTTATAAAAAATAAGATAAACTACAACTACCTGTAAGTCTGGGTTCTGAAAAAGCATTCTCATATATAATCCTTCTGACAAAATGTCAGGGATAGAACCCAAAATCCTTTGTGTCTTTCATTGGATTTTAGTTCTTCCACCAGTATTCTCTGTTTCATTTCATCTCTATCATTTTACACTCATTTGGTTTTCCTGAACTCACACATTTCTTGAGTGAAACACTTTTTTTTTTGTCTTTTTAGACAAGGTCTTGCTATTCAGTTCAGGCTAGCTTTGAGCTCACTTTGTAGCCAGGCTGGTCTCGAACTCACAACAATCCTCCTGTCTCAGCCTCCCCAGTGCTTGGATTACAAGGCATGGGCCACTGCACCCGACTTGTGTGAAACACTTTAACAGTGACCTAAAATATTAATGCTTTTAGAATAGTGGTGTTAAGAGAATAAGCACAAGTATCAGACTCTTTCAGAAATTTTCTGTTCCATTCTTTCCCCATCTCTGTTTCACTACGTGATCTTTTCCTTCTCAGATACCCACTTTCTTTCTCTATAAAATGACAGAATGAGAATAACTGATATTTGAAGCCCACTTACGCTTCAGTGTTGCATGGTTTTTATCTAAAGATCAGATTCACCACATTTAAAATTAAACAGCCTCTTGATTTCTGAAGTCACGTTTTCAACTTGGAACTTTATTTGCCAATTCATTACAATGGATTATTCATGCAAATAAATTTTTTCAGGCATATATTTTTCCTTGAATTAAGACTTCACTCAGAAGTCTTTGATCTTTGTGGAAATAACCTCCTTTAGCAGAAAATTTGTCTAAAGGCTGAGCCAATTAATTGATGATAACTTCATAAGAGGAAATCATGAAGTTCATCTAAAAGTGAAAAGTTAATTTTCATCTTAATGGTTTTGATATTCCATTTTCAATTTCCAGTTTAACAAATGCTTCTTAGACACACTGTGTTCTTGTATCTATATAGTGCAATTTAAAAATTACTTTTGTACTGGTTGAAACTCACATGCCATTAATTAAGTGCTTAGTGAACTAACATAATGTGTAAAATCACTGGTCACCATCGTAGGAGGGGATGGTTGTATCAAAATCCCACCATACGTTATTTTTTCTTAATTCTGTAAATGCCTTCTGACACAGAGATTCTGCTATGTCCAATAGCAGCATTTCCCAAACTAATACCATGGCACTCACAGAAAGATAATGTTGGCATAGCCCACTGGGATATATGAAAAAGGCAATTTAGGGTACTTAACTAGCCCAGGAGATCTAGCTACTTCAGGTCAGAATCAGCCAACTTGATTGATATGTCCATATACCTGCAGTGTCTGGCTCTGCCCTGTATGTCAACTTTACCCACAGCCAGTGGGCTACTCTTGTCCAAATATGCCCTGCAGTTCTATGCAGATTGTCCAAAGGTATTGCTGGGAATATTCTGGGTTCTATAGATTATAAGAATGAAAAATCAATAGTTTCTTCTTTCACCAAGGTTGCAAACTACTAGGAGAGAAATCAATCATCTTTAGTATATAGTATGATAAGTGCATACTGTATAATCCAACATACAGAATTCATTAGTTTAGCTTTTCTGAGAAGCAGACACCAAGAGAGTTTTAGATGTGCAGAGGACCTATTGCGGGAAATGACCAGACACTGGCAAGAAAGCATCACAGGCAAAGCAGGTCTGGTTTCTGTGAAGAAGGGAAAAAGCGATTCGTACTGCAGCATGTTTGTAAGAACGATTTGCCTGGTTACAGGGTACCCTCCAGCTAAAGCTGCCTGTTAGAGGAACCCGGCCTCCACAGGAAAGGGCGCACGCTAATACCCAGGCAATAGCTAGAGCCTAAGAAGAGCTCCCCTGAGTCAGTAAGATGACACTCTGCAAGGTGAAATAAAGGTTTTCATATTTTACTTTTTCTTACCATAGACCTTTGTTGGCATGGGTCATAAGCAAGCGTGTTGTGTCTATTTCAGTACTTGATTATAGCTGCAGAGTATCATGTTAGTTGTGTGTTTTTCACACATTCCCTTTTTCATGTTTTTGGAAGTTCACTTCTATCTATTCTCTACTGGGTGTATTTAATAAGCCATAAGATATTATTAGATTTTTATCGAGTGCTTTTTTTCCCCTACATAAATTGAAATAATCACTTTTGCCTCCAACAGATTTAAGACAAAATGTTCACTATCACTAATAATCAAGAGAATGATAATTAAAACCACAATAACACATGACTTCACACGTCTAAATGGCTGTTTTCAAAAAGATAAACTATGTATGTGTAGGCAAGGATGTGAGAAAAGAAAACCGTGTACACTGTTGGTGAAAATGTAAATTAATGCAGCCATTATGGAAAACAGTAAATTTTCTCAAAAATTAAAAATAGAATTCGTATGATCTAGCATTCCCAATTCTGGATATGTGTTCCAAAAATGAAGAGATATCTGCATTCCTCTGCTCATTGCAGCAACTGTCACATTAACCAAGATATGAAATCCATCTAAGTGCTCATCAATGCACAAATGCATCCATAAACTACGATGTACAAGAGAATATCACCAGCTTTAAAACAGAAGGAAATTCTGTCATTTGTGACAGCAAAGATGAAAATGGACTACAGTAGACTAAGTGAACATGGAATACAATATCCTGAGTGAAATAAACCAGGGAAAGAAAGGAAAGTACTGCATGAACTCAGCAAAGCCTTTGTTTTGATAGCTTGGTGACCAGCTAATAATTAAACAGAGCTTTCTCTGCATGCCTTGAAGGAAAAACAATTCCAATCTGCCCAGGGACTATGTGTATGTTTTGGTGCATGTCTTTGAAACACAGCGAGGCAGTTTACAGTTCAACCTTAGCCGTCAGTTTCTGCAGGTCAGTGGGAGTTGAAAGATTAGGGGTTTCTCAGGTCTTTCTTGAACATATACAGAGCTCTGAGTATGAGTTCCAGATTCTCAGAAACATACTTGGTATTATTAAAGTCTTTGTGGGCATCTAATTCCCCGCTCTTCCCTCCCAAGCTTTGGCTTAATATATTGTTCACCCCAGGTGTTACCAGTCACCTCTGGCAACCATGGCCTGAGACAGTAACCTGAGTATGTTTTTGACAAATACCCCAGGACAAGCATGTTTAGCCCTAGAACACTTTCTAGTGAGTTGAACTTTAAAAAGCCTTTTGGGCAAGTCTTCCTGGCAGTACTAGAAAAATCAGAAGAAATAATTAAATTGTAGTTAATTAATTGCAATTCTTTGTGAATGATGTCAATTCTCCTCTCTCCGGTACTGGGTACCAGCATGTGGCATGTGAGCTATGATATTTGCAGCTGCTGCTGATATGGAAAGCAAAAGATAGGAACCTGTTAAGTTCAACTGCTCCAAATTTTGTCATTCTTTTAAGTAACTTTTCCTATTATTTTCTCCTAGGATAATTGCAAACATTGATTAATTGTTATGAATGTTGGAGAACTCATCTTTTAATTTTAACAAGTGCTAGTGGATTCCTTGAGGTTTTTCTATTCATTAGTTTATATCTATCTGGCTGCCTATTCACTACTTTATATCCAAGTCCATCTGCCCCCCCTATGCTAGAACTTTCTAGTACAATGTAAAGTAAAAATGCTGAAATAGGGCATTCTCAGCCTGTTCAGAAATTTATGGTTGCAAACCATTCCAACTTTGGCCATTTGGAATGATGCTTAGATCTGTGATTTTTGTAGATGCCTTTGATCAGACTGGAGACTTTTCTTTCTATTTTAAGCTTGTTGAGTAATTTTTATCATGAAAAGATGTTATCCTCTGCGGAATGCTTTTGCTGTAATCATTAAAATAATCATGAACTCTTCCGATAGTACATTCACGTGTTGTATTACACTAACAAAGTTCGGGATATCAAACTAAGCTTGTATTCCTAGAATAAATACTGCCTCATAAAGGTGCAGACTGTAGTATTCTTAAATGTTGTTGCATTTTATTTGCCAGCACTTTTGCTGACAATTTTTACATCCCTGTCTATAAGGCATATTATTAGTGTTATGATGTGGATCAAAAGTGCCCCCGCAAGCTCATGTGTTCAGAGGTGGGGTTTCTAGAAGGTGACTGTATCAAGGGGCGTTATATTCAGGTGTCAGTGGATTCATCCATTGACGGTTTTATAGCTGATTGTGCAATTCGGTGTGGAGCCTGTTTGAATGCTGCAGGTCATGAGGGCGTGACCTGGAAGGGCATTCTTGTACCTCTGCCCTTCCTGTCACTCTGCTCTCTTCCTGCTCTCTCTCTGTTTCTTGGCTGGGGTGGGTTGAACAGCTTTGGTCCATCAGGTCCTACTGCTATGATCTTCTTGTTTTGGAGCCAGTTTCTCATGGAATGAAAACCTCAAGACCATGAGATGAAATAATGCATTTCTGCCTTTAAGTTGTGTATGTCAGGCATTTTGTCCTAGCAACAAAAATCTAACTAATACAGTTAGTCTCATTTTATTATCTGTGATGTGGTTTTTGTATTAGAGTAATCCTGCCTCATAGAATCTGCTAGAAAGTGTTTTTTCCTCTCCCATTTCCTCAAAGAATGAGTGAAACAGTTGTGTTATTCTTTAATACTTCTTAGAAATCACCAGGGCTTTTAGGCCTGAGCTTATTTTGCAGGAAGGTTTTTAAGTTGCACATTTAGGGCTGGGGATTTAGCTTAGCGGCAAAAGCGCCTGCCTGGCAAGCGCAAGGTCATGAGTTCGGTTCCCGGTACCGGAGAAAAACCAAAAAAAATAAA
>NW_004955595.1:152018-155448 GCF_000276665.1 Chinchilla lanigera
CTTTGCCGCTGAGCTAAATCCCCAGCCCCAAAAAATCTATTTACATTTGTTATGTTATATTGACTATTTTGCTGGTTTGAGTCTTCCTAAGGATTTGTCATTTCAGTTGTGTTATCTATTGCTTTTTTGGTATAAGATCAGTGTTTTTTTCCTTATGAAAATACATGTACTTTATAGCTTTTTTTGCCATCAGTCTAAATATTTATCCATTTTGCTTATCTTTCCAAAGTTTTAATGTTGCATTTTGTTGAATATGTTTCTCTAATTTTTTAGTTTATTTTCACTCCAATCTTTCTGATTTTTTTTCCTTGTGAAAGTTTGGTGTTTGACCTGCTCTGTTTTCCAACTTATTTTGGAAAAAAAGTTAATTTATGATCTTTTTTGTTGTCTTAATATAAACTAAAAACTGTAAAATTATCTATCAGCATTACTTTAAAGGAATCCCATAAACCTTTATGTGTTATATTTTTTTCTTTCATTCATCTTACAGTTTTAAAAAATTCCTCTTCATTATTTATTTGGTTGTTTATAACTGTGGTTTTTAATTGTCAAAGATTTTTAAAATTTTCCAATTTTTCTCCTGTTTATTTCACTATGGTCAGAGACATACTTTCTTTTATTTCAATCATTTAAGTCTGGTGAAGTTCTTTGTGTTATAATTTATGAAGAATATTCCACATGGGCTGGATTAAACTTCATATTCTGATTTTTGGATGTGATGTTCTATAATTGTCTTCTGAATCTAATTCAGTTGTTTTGTTCTATTGTCCTTTAAACCTTTTTGATCTTCTTCCTATTTTTCTTATACATTATCCAAAATGAATTATTCAATTCCTTTCTCTTATGCTGAATTTTCTATCTTTCCTTTTAACTTCTGTATGTTTTTTGGTTTGAATATCTAACTGAAACCTTTAAGTACCTTCCTTTGTTTATGGATATTTATGTTTAACTTAAGAAACACTTTCTAATTTAGACAGTTTCCAAATTTGAGCTGGCTTTACTTCATATGTATCCCAGGCTCCACATTCATTCAGAAATGAATAGCTAGTTAAGGTTTCTTTCTTGTCTTTCATGATCACGCAGAGTCTGGTAGAAGTGTGCACCTTCTAGACCCCCGAAGGATAGTTGAAAATTTCTGAAGGCCCATCAGGGCTCTCATGTCCTTTAAGAGACAACATTTCAATGTTTGGCTGTCTCTAGGCCTATTTCTTGTCCAAGTCAAGATTTCCACTTGTAGCTGGCTGTGATGCTAGCCTTCCTGGACCATTTACTGTATTAGCTTGGTAGGCTTATTATTCTTTTCAACTACACCCCTGAGGAACCGTCTACCAGCCATCAGCCCAATCTTTGCCCCATATAAATAAGTTCCTTTTACAGTAAGACTAAGCAGTCTTAAAATGTGAAATGCATCTCACAGTTGTGGAACCACCACATCACAGAGAGGGTGAATCTCTCCATTCTAAAATAATTTGGGTGCTCTTCGTTCTCACTGTTTCAGTAGTTTTTTTCATCCAAAAACAATTTTCAATTTAATGAATGACTTGACTGAATTTCCAGAGTCCAGAACTAGACAACCAGTTCTAGAACTAGCTGTCATAGACAATTTTGTCTGCTTTTGTATTTGCTTTTTTGGGCTGAGCTTTTGCTATACTTCTCATTCAGGAATTCTGGAAATCTGACCTGGACTATTCTAGTAGTTCTCTTATAGATCATATCTATAATCTTAAATAGAGCTTCAATTTTTTGTGTTTCCTCCTTCTCTCCATTACACTTTAACTCTAGCCATGTTTTTTTCATGTTTTACAGTAGTTCTTTGTTCCCCACCCCATGCTGAGTCCATCTCAGCAGTCACTTGCTAGTCAGGCCAGTCTTCTTTTACTGTTCCACTCTATCCCACAGTTTCTTCAGGATTTTCCTTACAATCCTAAAATGTGTCGTGCTGCATCAGGGCCCCTGGATTTTACTCTTGGTAGTCCATTTTTAACAGTAGTCGTCCACTTGCATCATGACTTTTCATCTCTGAAAGCCTACCAGGAGTATCACTACATCGAAGAAGCTTCTTCTTACAAATGTGGATACTTACTCTGCTTACATAATACACCTATCATATACCTTGTGTTGAAACAATCTCTTTCATATGATCAACGTTCCCAACTACCTATGATTTACTTTGGAAAGCGTAATACATTTTGTTTTACTTCCAGTGTCTGGAGAGCAAATCCAGACATCACAGAAATCACTTGCCATTGTGCATAATGTCTACCTGATGACGTGCAAAGAATAATAACGAAACCATCAACAGAAACAATGCCTTCATTTTATTAAATTGCCAAAATGAGCCAGGTGTGGAAAAGATTTTTTATTCATTTTCTTATTTCATCTGTGCAACAATTATGGGGAGTGCCAACATTTTTATCTTTCTCAATTTGGGATCAAAGCCATCTGAATGTGAGATTTAATCAGCATGCATTTTATACTTATTAAGGTGACTTTCACTCATTTATTTCACCTTTCTGTTCATAATATGCTTTGGATAGACTCGCCAAACACGCATCCTTTCGAATGTCATCATACACCTTCTATAATTGCCTTGTTCCACAGGTTTAAAGAAGTAGATATATTTTCTTTTTCCCTTTTATTAGAAGAAAAAAATGGGCAAATTGTTTATATTTACATGCTTTAGCTGGGCAATATGTTTCATCAGAGCTCTTTAGAACTAACTGGTATAAGATGCAGTTTCAACCATTTTATAATACAACATATTCTTTCTATGAATTCTAATCTATTTTCAAAGGAAAAAAGTACCCTACCTTGTCACCAATATATAGGAGACAGCTCTAGTCTCAGATCTCTTTGAATTCTAATATTCTTCAAATGCCTAGCACCACAAGTATATTCATTGAAAAAATAAACGGATGTATTATTTATCACCAAAATCCCCAGTATTTTTATGGCCTACTCATATGATGAATCTACCTTCTCCTCCTTTATCCATTACCATTTCTGAAGCCAGACATGAATAATTGCAATAGTTTCTGACCTGTGTTTCTGTTTTAAATCTTTTTTTTTTGTTGTTATTGGTAATCAAACTCAGGACCTTGAGCTTGCCAGGCAGGTGCTGTGCCACTGAGCTATATCCCCAGCCCCTGTATTAAATCTCATAGTGAAAATGTTTTTGTACGTATGAGTATAACAAAACTATTCCCATGATAAAAAATTCCTTGGAAGAAAATGATGATTCAGGGAAAATCCAAAATGCTTATCATAGTCTACAGAACTGTTCATGTAAGTAGTGAGAAATGGGAGACTGTTTTTCATTCTATGAAAATGTTAATTTTACAGCATAGAACTTTTGTGTATGTTCATTCTAATTTCAAATTCCTACATTCTCTCTTCCTCTCCCTCTCCCTCTCCCTCTCCCTCTCCCTCT
>NW_004955595.1:155548-160092 GCF_000276665.1 Chinchilla lanigera
TCTCTCTCTCTCTCTCTCTCTTTCTCCTTATATGTAATCTCAGGGAGACACTGAATAACCTAACTACTATCAGTTCCCCAGTTTCTCACCAATGTAAACAAATACATGATTTCTGGAAGCCTATTCTTACAACCTAAGTAAACAATTCTCAGAAAAGGTGCAGAGCAAATAATACAAATAGGTATTCATTATAATCACGATTTCAAAATATGATGGATCATTATAATGTGATAGCAAATTGCTTTAAAAATACTGTTCCAAGCCAGTTACTTTTATGATTTGAGCAAATTGGTTGAAAGCAGTGGGAACAATACATTTATTGCTGGCTTTGAGTGTAGACTGACCTTTTTCAGTAGGTTGGTAATGGGACTTTTTATTGGATTTATTCGTAAGTGTATTCATGGAATAATCTTAAAACTCACTTTATACAATGTGCATAATTGTCTCACACAATTATTACAAGAGAGTAATGCAAGAATTAAGTAATATAGTCGGACGTGATGGCACACGTCTGTCATCCCAGCACTCGGGAGGCTGCGACTGGAGGATCATTGCGAGTTTCAGGCAAGCCTAGGCTACAAAGTGAGCTCAGGGCCAGCCTGAACTGCATAGGGAGACTCTGTCTCAAAAACACACACACAAAAAAATTAAGTGGTATAAATACACCATAAATACTAAAGTGCATTACTATAGGGATGTTCTTTACTCACATCTGTAGCCATGGAGCTAGTTGCAATATTTGCTATAATTATTAAAATATGTATGATTGTTAAAGATATCTTGACAAGAAGAGAAATACAGTTTCAAACCACAGAGAGCAACTTTGACTTTGAGTCCTCTCCTTACACATTTTGATCACCATATAGCTTCTCAGCTCATTCCTTTCACTGACATGTACAGCTGAAAGAGAAACCTGTGATCAACTTTTTTCCCCTACTCAACAAATGCAACAAAAATTCTCCTGGAGAAGTCTGAAAAGTAAACAAAAACCAAGCAAATTTTTGGAGGGTTCTAAAAAAGTGGAGATGCTACTACAAAGCTTAGTTGCTTATTTGTTTTAGTTCCTCAGGGTACTGTCCAATTGTGAAGTCAAACAATGTCTGAAATGGTTCAGGTGACTAAAACACAATCAAAACCCCATCTTGCTGTCCAAAGAGAAAAGGCAAAGCCCTTAGGGACTGTCAAATAACAGGAGCATTATTGAGCAAACAAGAAAGGTGTTCTTTAATTCTGTATATAAATCAGCAAATCCTGAGATAATCCCTGATGTATTATTGCCTAATAAATAGAGACTGAAGACAGAGCAGCGAAGGCTTAGTGAATTTAGCTGAACTATAAACCACCACATAAGACTCATAAAAACCCCTGAGAGATAAATATATAAGACAAATCAAAATTAACGTCAAAAAGCACTGACATCTGAATGAGTACCCATTGAGGGTAAGAGAGACTCATATTTTGAAGCTAGGATCATTTGTCAGTTAAAATTAAAGCATCATTAAGGTGATAATACAGTAATGTAAAACTGGTCTATACAACAGAATAAGCAGAATTATTAGGACATAAACTATCCCACAAACAAAAACCCAGAAAATGGGATCAATCTATGTGAGAAAAGTCCTCAGCAGTTATAATACAAAAGATAACAGAGATTTTGAACTAGTAAGACAAATATCATGCAGTAGGTCTCATAATTATGCACTTTGAGAACAAGACAAGCATATCTTAAATGAATAGGAAGACGTTGTTTGGAGCCACTGAGAAAAAATAATGTTGGAGAGAACAAAATGTTAACTTTAGAGCTAAAAACTAAAATACTTGCAGTAAAAATCCACTTATGGGTTCAATATAAAAATGGAGATTGCTGTCGTACATACCATCATCTGATAGGAGTTTTCATGAATATAGGCATAACACACATGACAGCTGTAAAATAAAAGGCAGTGGGGGCAGACAGTAAAGAAACCTACACAGTTAAATACTCTTACTTTTTAGTTGATGTGGTACAATTTTAACTCTGAATAGATTGTGAATGGATATATATATATACATATATAAATTGTTAGAATGACCACTAAATAGTGTTAAAAAGTAATAAACCCCCAATGTTAGTGGATAAATGAAAAAAGAAAGTTAATAATATTCAAATAAAGAAAAAAGTAGAAGAGAAAGACAAAACAGGAGGGATGTAGAAAACATAACAAAAACAATAGACCTAAATGCAATAATATAAATAATTACATTAACTGTCAATGATTTAAGCAGGCCATTTAAAATCTTCACAGCAAATGAAACAAAAATCTAATATGGTAAAAATATATGCCACACATATTTAGTATTTATTATTGTATAGCGAATTGCCCCCTAATGAGTAGTTTACAAGAGCAAATTTTATAATCTCATGGTTTCTGTGAACCAGGAACCCATGAGTGGCTTAGCTGTTGATTCTAATCTGCAATCTCCCATGAGGCAGCAGGCAGGATGGCCAGGGTTATCTGAATGCTTGCCTGGAGTTGGAACATGCACCTCCCAGATGACTTATGCAGGAAACTATTTGTAGACAGTTGCATTTCTTTGCTGGCTTTGGGCTGTCTTTACTCCCTAGACATGTGTGCCTCCCATTTTCTATGCTGGACTGTAGCAACAGCAGACCAGATGTCTTTCCCCAGAGTGAATAATTGAAGAAAAAGTGTTAACAGGCCAGTCAGGTTCATATGCTCAGGTTCCTTTGCTCCCTGCTGACCAAATCAAAAGAGGGCACTTTTCATGGTAAAAAGGAAAAGGGATGTACTCACATCTTCCCTAGCACAGGTGGGCAAGAGTCTTTTATAGTAGGAACAGAGGAGCAAGGGAGCAGAGAGAGAAAATGCAGAGCTCCACATTTGCTGTATGGCTTCCAGCCATCTTCAGCTCATTGTCCCCTTTTTCCTGAAAAGGAACTGGGCTCCAGTCTCCTAGTCCTGGCATCTGAGTATTCTGTTCCTTTCATCTGATTGGTGGAGACATGATGTAGTCATTTATGCCCTAGGCTTGAGAAGTTTGGAGAACCATTTGTTTCTAAGGAAAAAAATCTGACTTTTAAAGTTCCATTTTGCAGCGCAGTTTACAAAAGAAACCTCTATATATTTTATGTATAAGTATTAGAAGTCATACACCACCATTTTTTTCTCATGTTTTCCTTATTACAAACACCTGTGTAAGCTCAAATCTGTCTAAACTGCAGGAAAATAGGCTCCACTTTTTAATAGAATAAGTACAGAAGATTCTGTAGGAATATATTTAAAATACCACACCATGCGCATAGCATAAAAAGGCTGAAGTGGTTATTTTAAAATAAAGACAGTATCTGGAAGGGTCAAAACTCACTTGGAAAGAAAATTAGAAGAGAATGTACTGCATGGCCCTCCATTGTTGCTAGTATGTTACCCTCTTTTTCTCTGATTCTTTTACACTTTTTAATCATTGTCTTTTATGTATTCTTCCTCTTTTCTTAAAAAGTAAGTCTTCTTCAGTTGGGAAGCTTTTGGCATGTGTAGAAGCCTTAGGCTTCTGTTGAACATCACTTTTCTACAGGCTTAACAGATTAAAGTAACTGTAGTTTTAGGGCTCCTTCGGGGTAGAAACAGATAGCATGTTCTTTTGGCTGTGGAGTTAGCAATAAAATAGTGACAGGGTTCCATTTAGAGAGCTATTTATTTCATCCCTAAGTGAACTTTTAGAAATGCTTTTGTTGATTCACAGAAGGACATAGTGATAAAAATATTTTGTCCTTTAAGATTATAGACTCTCAGAATGTGTTACTGAAATCACATCAGTAGGAATGAAGCAATTTTATTCTTACCTGGAGAATCTGAAATCATGGTCACCTTGACCCAAAAGAAACCTTAATTTCCAGCACAAGTAAAGAGCTTAACAAAAGATTTTGTCACATTGTTCTGTTTTTTTGTTTTTGTTACTTAACCTTCTATTCTTCCCACAAATTCCATAATAACCTTGTCTCTTTGTTAGTGTTGTGAAGAAACACTTTGCTTCCATTCCTGTTTTGGTCAACTTGCCCATCTCTGGGACAAAATACCTGACACAACTTAAGGGAAGAGAAGTTTATTGTGACTCAGTTTCAGAGGTTTAGTCCATGGTTGGCTGGCTCTGAGGTAGAGATATCATGGCAGAAGTGGATGATGGAGGAAAACTACTCACTTCATGGTGGCCAGGAAGAAAGACATAAGAGTCAGAGAAGAAGGGGCCAGAGTCTAGATACAGTCCCCTAGACTGTGCATTCATGACCTATTTTCTCTAACTAGGTCCTACCCTCAAAGAATCTGTTCATCTATGAAGTGTTCAATGAGCAAACCCAATGAAGATAATTGCCTTCATAATCCAGTCATGTCTCTAGGACTTTCTTTATCCAGCCAAGCTGACAGTCAGGGTTAACCAGAACATTACTTGTTTGATTTCCTTTGTGGTAGAAGGTCAATTAATGGGACTGTATTTGATGACAGATTTGTCCCTGGTCTTTTTTCATCATATGGCTATTATCACCCATA
>NW_004955595.1:160192-195294 GCF_000276665.1 Chinchilla lanigera
AATTAACCTCACTTTGCTATTATAAGGATTGTTCCTTTTAAATACCTGAAAATAGTGTGATAAATTCACATTTCTACAAGAGTTATATCTGTGTCATATTAACTAGTAATTTTTCTTATGCTTGATTACATAAAAGTTTGTTTGCATTGACAGAGAATGAAAGACAATATCTCTTATGAAAAGAGAAAGTTGCTTTTTTTCTTGATGAGAGAACAGTGAGAATGAGTTCTTAAAACTATGCCAGGGCACATATGTGCAAGTTTGGATCACCAAGTTGAGATCTAGGTAGTTGGAGAGATTTTCTTTACATTCCAGAGGGACATTAGAATGTTGTTAATAGGAGGTTGGGATCTAAATAATAAGGAAATTCCTGTGTATACATCTGTGTGTATATACCAATCTATGTGACCTCAACCAGTTTTGAGTTTTATTTTTAATAAAAGAGCTTGCATTATTTCAAAAGGTATTAGTTAATTTCTATTCTGTTCTGTGTCGGAACTATTGACCTAATGTTGTATAAGATGAAACACTTGCCCTTTATTGGTTTGAAGTGTTCAGGAGAAGACATAGATAGAAACATGTTTATTCGTTGGGGTTCTATGTTAAATGATTTAGTAAATACCACTGCAAAATACAAATGAGGCATATAAGAAGGAAGAACTCATTATACCACTAGAGAACCAAGAAATTTTAGGAATTTAAGAAAGGTAAAATGTAAATGGATATAGATGGTACAAAGTGAAACATATTCTCAAAAGTCTATTGATATATTCAATGAAAGTTCAATTTCACGCTGAACAGAGACATAAAGTAGAAAGTGACAGGAGGGCAATCAAGCTACATTGACTAAATGGGTACTTTAATTAATTTATTGCATACGTAGAATACAGTCAGAACCCAGTTGCCAACACACACAAGGACACATGTGAATTCATAGCCACACAATCTTGCAAACAGTAGCCAGTAGCAGCACTGGTGTTCCCATGTGGCTTGTAACACCTGCCATGGGACTAATTTAGTCCTCAGGTATTGAGTAAAGACATCAAAGGAAGGGAAAATTGCCATGGTAGCAGTGACTAGAAAGTTAAATATGACTACTATATTTTTAATTTTATTCATTGAGGAGTAGTGATCCACAGTGGTCCTTGATAATCCACTCCTCTTGTGGTGTATTGACAACTGGTGGTCAACTTGTAACACCCAGCTGAACTGAACCAGCGTTGTGCTGGGTGTGGGAGGCCCCCCTGAGGATTGTTGCTGTCAACATAAAAGGGAGAACTGGAAAGGAAGAAGTTTAGAAGCTGTTAGGGAGCTGTTGCTTCTCTTCAGGAGCTTGTCATTCTGGCTTTCCTGATGAACTTGGTTGTTCTCATCACTGGAGTAGCTCAGGACCTTGTTGTCACTGAGAATGACTATGGTTCACTGTGGAGCAACTCTGGTTCTGATGAATGCACTGTTCAGTATCCTGGAGAAGCTTGTCATGCTGGCTTTCGTGATGTAGACTTGGCTGTTCTCATCACTGGAGGAGCTCGGGACCTCGTTGCTGAGGATAGCTGTGGTACCTTTTGGGGGATATCTGGTTCTTTGTGCTTTGCTTCTTGGCTCTAGTGAAGAACCCTCAGCCTGCTAGCACAGACCCTTCATCCGACTGGTACAGATTTCCTAGCTTCCACCACTGACCTTTGCACCTTCCCAGTGCAGATCCATGAAACAGTCCTGCAGGAGACGTTGTTGTGGGCTCTTGGCCTCAGTTGGGCTTGTGGAGGGTATCGTTATGGGCTCTAGGTCTTCAGCTAGGCTCATACAAGACATTACCATGAGATCCAGGCCCTCAGCTGGATTGGTCTTTAGTGTGTGGATAGATTTCCTGCACTCTTTTTTTTATTTGACTGTTTGGGTGACGATTATAAAATAAGTGTATACATTATGTGTCCTGTATTGTTTCCCCTTGTGAACCCTGGCCACATCACCCATACAGTCTAAAGTAAAACCTATAGGGTGACCCTCCTCATAGATGACTTATACAGAGTTATCCATCCTTTGATGTCCCATTCAAGACAAATCTATGGGGTAAATACCTAAAATATAGTGATAACCTATGTTGCTTACTTGCCAGCTACTCATACATCTAGGAAGCACCAAATATTTGCAAAAAAGGGCAGTAAGAGTAAGCAAAATGATGATGGTAATAATAGATTTGACCTTTGTTGAAATTTTCCATGTATTACATATTACAAAAATTAGTTTTGCTCTTACAAATATCTGAGAAACAAAGGGATCACGGAAAGTGCTTAAATTACCTCATTATGTAAATGAGTCTGTATTCAAACGCAGGCAATATTTCTCCAAAGTAGTCACTTTTAATCTAAAAGAGAACAGCTTGCGGGGGAGGGGACATAGCTAATTCAATGGTGAAAAATAAGATAAAATGTGTTATTCTCAAAGAATTACCACAAATAATTAGAAAATAACAAGCAATGTAACATCTAAGTAACACTAAAATTATAAAGAATTTCTGTTGCCTGTAATTATAAAATAAGGCTCTGTTTGAGGTTGCCCCCACTGCTTTTGTATTACAAACAACACGAAAAGGAAAGTACTTGAGGAAAATAGAGAGTGAGTGAACAAAAGCAGACAGACTCTATAAACAAAATCTCAATGAAGTGGGGAAGAGGAACTTGTCAAATTAAAGCTCCTTATTTTGGGGATGAGATTAAATATTACCCTTATGGCAGGGTGGTGGAAGTTCAGGTTCTGACAGGAAAAGCAAAATTTTCCTGGCAGACAAACAAAACTTTGAAAGCAGTTATCTGCAGCCAGTTAGGAGGCTGTGGGAGTTGTAGAAGGGAGAGAGCCAGAGAAGGGAATCCAAAATTCTGTTCGTCACATTTTTAACTAGATCCACACATGCTTAGAATAGACTTGGAGATCCTCATCTAAAAGTAAAAGATCTAAAGCCGATATCTAAACGGATATAAGTAGATATGTCAGAATTTCCATCCTGAGCTCAGAAAATACAGTTCCTAATGAAAACAAGAGCAATAACACCGAAGAAAAAATAGCAGAATCCAGAATATTTGTGATTTAACAACAATAATGTTAATAATGCAAGCTAGAATTATCTGAGCTAAGAAAGCTTAACAAAATGAAACAGATTCATGAGAGAAATTTAAATTAACAGGCTCCAAATGATAGTAGCACAAACCCCTCTTATTCTATTATTTTGTTTTATTTTTCCATAAAATAAATAAATAAATAAATAAATAAAATTAACAGGCTTCAACCTTGAGATAAAGTGGATAAATAGAAATGCCACAGAAGGGTTTTAAAGGCTGTTACTACTGTTGTCAACAAGGTAAAAATCAGTGTTAATGAATAAAAATATATGAAATGTCAGGAGTAAACCATGAAAAAGAACAAAAAAATTATCACATGTGAATTAAAATGACTGCCAGAGTATGCACATGTAACATAGAAATGGACACATTGGGCTGGAGATATAGCTCAGTGGCACAAGTACCTGCCTGGCAAACACAAAGTCCTGAGTTCGAGTCCTGGTACAAAAAAAAAGAGGAATGGACACATTAATGGAAGGAATAAGGGAATTCGAAGCTAAATTAATAAACATTATCAACACAAAGAAGAAAGAGATAACTGATTCAAGAATGTAAAGTGCCCTAGGGACCTATCAAAACATAATAAAATGTCCAATTGCATGTGATTTCAAAACCAGAAAGAGGAGACAAAATAAGACAGAAAAAATATTTGAAAACATTATGGCTAAAACTTCTTAAACTGTGAGTAAATATATGCATATAGGCACACTAAAACAACACAGTAGACACAAACAAATCCACATGGAAGCATGTTAAAAACTGTTGAATGCAAAAGTCAAGAAGAACACATGATGTCAACAAAAGTAAAGGGACACATGACATAGTTAATGACCTGAGTCCCTTGTGAGTCTGAGGTCAGAAGAGAAGGAAATGATATCTTTAAAGTAATGGGGATAATTTCACCCAGAATTACATATTCAGGAAAAAAAATCACCGTTAAAATTGGTGGACAAATAAAAGACATTTCACATAAATGAAAGATAGTAAAATGTATTACCAGAAGATTATTACTAGAAGAAAGGTTAAAATTCTTTAAAACAAGGAAAAGGACCCTGGAAAAAATTAAGATGCCCTGAAATGAATAAAGAGCATTGGAAATATGTATAAAAACAAAAGCTATGTTTCTTTCTCTGATTTTTTATTTTAATAAGTACTAGACCATAATTGACAGAGAAAATTTTTAGCATCCGTTTAGGAGACTTAAATACAGATACGATACGTGTGATAATTAAAATATAAAGTAAGATAAGATTTTGTCCTGCGTCTATGCAAGATTTTTGTATTTTACACAAAGATAGGTACAATTAAATGGATGTGCACTGCGAAAAATTAGGATGTACCTGAAAACTATCGATCATAAGTTGACAAAACATAACTAAATATGCTTAAAACACTCACAGAAAAATTAATGTTGATATCAAAGTAATCAAAATAGGACAATGCCTGACTCCATGCATAAATTCAGGTCTCAGGAATGATCCCACATTTTTTGCTATAAGTTATAGCTAATGCAGCCAAATTTATCAATATTTTATTGCTTTACATTTTGAATTATACTTCATAAAACATACTTTTTAATTTCTAGAGAAATACGCCCATACTTTACTCTTCCATATGATGTCATTTGTTATATTTGCATGGCTGATAAACTTCAATTCTAGCTCATTGTCTCAAAATCATTTATTTGTAAGTCCATTTTCGCCCAGTGGTTTAGGTTACATTTTATTGTGTATGACACTTTTATTTAAAATTGCACCTGTTTCTGAACTCATACATCTATTGTGGTATAGTATTTTGTTTTTCTACTTATATACCAGTATCACACTTTTACTTAGAGTCTTTTACTACACCTTAGTGTCTTGTGAAACTTTTTTTGCTCCTTGACCTTTCTTTTGAAAGTTTTATAGTTATTCTTGCAATTTTTCTTTAAAAAATATGACTATTTAACATAGCTATTTGTACAATGTGTTTGCCCTTTTTAAAAGTTTCACTCAATCTGCTTCAATATTTCTCATAGTGCAGAACACCTGATATTTGTAATGTCTTACTATTATTTTCGCACTCTTGCTGCCACCAAATTAGATCGTCATGACTGCTAGTTTTACCATGGTTTTCATTCTATCTGGCTCGCTCCTTCCTTCCTTCCTTCCTTCCTTCCTTCCTTCCTTCCTTCCTTCCTTCCTTCCTTCCTTCTTTCCTTCCTTCCTTTTCTTTTTTTTTCTCTCTTGTCTCTGTCTCTCTGTGTGTGCCTGCCCCGTCTCTCTGTCTCTCTGTTTCTGTCTCTCTGTCTCTGCCTCTGTCTCTCTGTCTCTCTGTCTCTGTCTTTCGACACACAGGATCTCACTATGTATTTCAGGCTGGCCTTAAACTCACTGCGCTACCACGTTTTCCTAAGATGAGTCTGCCAAAATTTTCACAAAGTACACCTACACCTTTTTGAGTTATTGTGACTTTAGAGCCATCAGAATTCACTTTGCATTCTCTTTGGTTTCTCCTTCATAAATGCCAACATCACCTCGGTGTTTTGCTTGCAGTGGTTTGTCATAACTTATTGCATTTATCTGGTTCATCCTGCTACCTTTTCACTTATGCTTGTTTTAGTCATTGTCATGGTGATTTTGTTTCCTTACTTTGTTTCTTAGCTGCTCTGAACCGACTGTCTTACCTGAATGCCCACTCTGTATTTTACTGCTTTACTAGATAGTGGACATATGGGTGTTTCCAGTAAAGTAATTCACTATAATTTGTACTTAAGTTTTTGTATTTTACTCTGAATTACTATATTTCATAATAAAACATTTTAAAAACGTAGTCTACAGAAAACCTACTACAACAAACAAGAATGCACAACCAAGTATCTGAAAATCAGGGTAATACATAAAATAATTGGTTATTATGTGTTAGCAATAAAAAATTACAATATAATTTTTGAAAAAAACAATTTACAATAGAAAAACAAAAGGTAGCATGTAATAAAAGAAAAAATGTGCAAAAATTCTGGAGTTATAAACCTTTAGAACACAAAATGTAATAGTAAATAAATGGATTTATTTCACTAAACATTATAGTCTCAAGGTGCATCCATTTTTCTACAAATGACTCAAGTTTATCCTTTTTTATGGCAGAATAGTGTTCTGTAGTATCTAAATATATTTTATATGACCACAATATTAATTCATTGCTGGTAGACATATGCTACTTATAAGGTTTAGCTATTATGAGTTGTGCTGTTGTAAAATTGGATCAGTGTAATATAATGTCTTTAACTCTTTTCGGAAGATAGAAAGGTTATGGGTAGGTGGAATGGAATTTCAAGGTTTAGGTTTTTTGAGAAATGTCCATATTGATTTCCAAAGTGGGTATATTTGTTCACATTTCCACCAATAGTATAGAAGGCTTCCTTTGTCCCTGCAGCCTCATCAACATTTGGTATTATTTGATTTCTTTATGTCAGCCATTCTTTCTAGAGTAAGATGGAATCTCAATGTTGTTTCAGTGTGCGTTTCCCTAATAGCCAAAGAGGTTGAACATCTTTTTCATGTATTTATTGATTTCTTTACTTCATAGAAAGGTCTGTTCACTTCAATTGCCAAATTTTTGCTTAGGTCCTGTATTTTGAGTGTTCTAATATTTTGAGTTCTTTATATATTCGGGATATTAGTCTTCTGTCCGAGAAATACCAAGGAAAATTTCCCATTCTGTATCACAAGCTTAAATATCACATGGCTTTCCTTATGTGAGAAACTCAGCATATAAAGAGCCAAATAAAAGATTAATAATAGGAAACAGGGAGATGAGTCTTTTCCAAAAGGGAAGTTGACCAGGAGAGGGAGGAAGGGAGGAAGGAGAGGACGGAAGGAGATGCAAAAAGAGTTGAGATGTATATGCCCCATTCCCCACAAGGAATGTAGTTATTATGCACTGCAAACATGGACTAATAACAATAAAAACAAGAAACTATGCCAGTAACAAAAAGTAGAGAAATGGAGCAATGCAGCATATTAAGAACAGGAACAATTAATCCTCCACAAACTATAGCCAGTTAACATTCTAGAAAAGATTTTTTCATTACAATTTTACCAGCAGTCCTGAAAATCGAAAAAAAAGTTAAGTGCAAGACAGCCAAGATGATTTTGAAAAATAAGGCAAAGTGATATGTCTCATGAGATCTCAAGATTTATCATAAAATCATAATAAAGATACTTTTGTATTTTTATATTTATACATGTGTAGAGAATTAAATAGTACAAAGTGACCAATATGTGTAGAATTGTATCTATTAGAGGAGTGTTTTTAGAACTTAGTAAGGAAAAAAGTATTGATAACAAATAGTATTTGTATAACTAATTCTCCAGGTGAAAGAATAAAATAGTTCCCCACCTAACTGTATATAAAACATGCTCCCAAGTAGATCAACCAAACATTTAAAATTAAATCATAAAGTATCAATAACACAGTACTGATTAAAGGAACATTTATACACTGTTAAAAGGGACATAAATTAGCATAGCCTCTATAATAATCAGTGTGGAAGTTCTTCAAACCTTAAAAATGGAATTACCATTGGACCCAGCAGTACCATTTTGTGGTACATTCCCAGAGTGAGTATACTTTCAAAATATCTGCACACTCGTATTTACTGTAGCACAACTCACAATTGGCAAGATACGGATCAGCAGAGGTGCCTGTTGATGGGTGAATGAATAGAGAAAATGTGATATATTTACACAATAGAGCGTTATTCGAATATGCATAAAGAAAAAATTATATCATTTGTGGGAAAGTAGATGGAACTGGTATTAATCACATTCAGCAAAATAAGCTAGACTCAGAAAGACAAGTATTGCATGTTCTTCCTAATAATTGAGATCTAAAAAGTGGCATAAAAGTAGAAAGTAGAAGGGAAACTATCAGCCATATTAAGAAAATATTTTATAAGCATATGTAATATGCCACAAATTTTATATCCTTATCTATCTATCATCTATCATCTATCTATCTATCTATCTATCTATCTATCTATCTACCTAAGAATATAGCTCAATGGTAGAACACTTGCTAGCATGTAAAAGACGCTGAATTCTATCTCCAGTATCGCCACAAAATAAAAATCACTGGGGATTTTTTTTAAAGACAGCACTGAGAATGTATTTTTAAGATATCAGGAAAGCAGATTTTTTCTTAAGCAATACGTAAAAGCACAAGTCACAAAGTTAGAGATAATATTGAATTGCTTGAGATTTAAAGTATCTTAAGAAGGAATCGCAAACAAAAAACACACACAAAAATTTTGTAGGAGATATTTGTAATATAAAACAACTGCAGAAGATTGAATTGCAAGATAGATTGAGAAGAACAAAAAGGAAAGTCTTGAAAAAGTTTAAATGTTAATAAATCATAAAGGAAGAGATACAAATCCAAACTAGATACAAAGAGGCTTAAATTCATTAATAATCAGGTAATTTAAATTAATGAAATGAAATAATCAGTTAAATGATTTTTGGTAATGCTTAGTGTTTTTAAATATGTGCAGCTTTAGTAATGCTAACATCGTGCTGTGGGAGGTGTAAATAATCACCTTATAAGGTAATCTGGCAATATCTAGTGAGAGATTAAATCCATATATCTGTGGATCTAGCAGTTTCTCTTTCATTTTTATCAGCTACATATTCTCTGGCACACTTTAAGTACTTGAGATAAATTTCAGTATTATTCATAATTCCAAATGGTAGAATACACTTAAATATTAAAGTGAAAATGATACAAAAATTATGTATCTTTAAATACAAATGCTATAATGCTAAGAAAAATGAATAATTTAATAAACTAAGGAAATTTCCAAAGCATAATGTTGAGTGAAGATGAAATTATTTGAGTATGTATAATATATTAGCACTTACATAAAATTTTAAAATATGTAAAATGGTATTAAACTTTAATAGATAGATGTTAACATATAAATAATGCAGTGATAGAAAAACTAAACCAAAAATGAAGAAAATAATGATCGTCCAGTAAATATTGGTTGTTTCTGGATGAAATGAAGGATTAATAGACCAGGAAGTCTCAACTATATTACTAAAATAATATTTCTAAATAATAAAATAATAAAATTTAAATCTTAGGCAATTATGACTAAATGACAATACCTATCAAAGCAGGATGGGAAGAATATTAATGATCATTATTACCATGTCCTCTGTATGTTTCAGTTACTGTGAAAAAGAAATACTTTTTTAAAGTTACGAAGAATGATATAAAAACTGTTACATTATAATTTCAATTAAAAAGTAATGAAATTTCATGGACGCTATTATAAATTGAATTGTGTCTCCCCAAATTTGTGTGCTGCACATCTAGCCTTCCACACTATAAGACTGTGCTGTACATAAGGCCTTTATGAGTATGATGAAAGTTAAATGAGGTCACAAGTTTTGAGGTCTTACTGCGCAGAATTGATGGCATTATAGAAGATAAGGCACCAGAGCTTTTTGTCTCTATCACGTGAACTGACAGCCATTTGCACGCTAGGAACAGAGCCCTCACTAGAGGCCAACCATGAGGAAACCCTGGTATGCCACTTCCAGGATGTGGTTAAAACCATTCAGTCTATGCATCTTTATTATGGTAACCGGAACAGACTAAGATAGATGCATATACATGTATGGCACAAGTTTATGTGTGCATACACAATTGGGATCCTTACGTAAGATTAGGGAACTGGACCCCTTTAAGTAGAAAGGAAATAGCCTCTGCATCTCAACAGGCAACTGAGCTGACAGCCTGTGGCTTGGACACCTGCCTCTGTGCGGGCAACACTGTCCCTCCTAGAGCAGGTTGCCATGCCTACCCAAATTCCCCTATTAGCTCACAAGACCAAACCTCTAGCAACAAGCCCAATATCCAGTCAATCAAGTGTCAACCCACAGGGAAATGGCGATGAATGCTTACCCTGTGAAACAAGATTGCAGCCCCAGATTCAGCAGTGTCCCAGCTCTGGGCGTCCCCACTCCTCTGGGGTGGCTCTTTATCACTTTCTCTTGCAAATACCTGCAGTAAAATTACTTTCACTTTGCATATGTCTTTTTTGACTCCTCTTCCTTTTTCTACACCAGAGAGAGAGAGACAAGCCTGGCAAGGGTGGGTTTGTGGACCCCTAGACCCTAGACCCACTGGACATAACAATACATATCTGTGTTGAGGTATGTGAACATGCGTAGGCACTTATGTATACGTTTCTGCAAATCTTTTCTGATGGCCTATGTTTGTAAAATAGCAAACATGTTGACAATTATCATCTTCATATAAAAATGATTACTATAGAGGTTTGTATCTATTCACACATTATGTATACAGTATTATTTATATGTCCTACTGTGTATTATAGTACAGTAGTATAAGATTCACATATATGCATATGTGTGTACATACATATACATATATGTTTTTTATATCAGAAAAGAATTTTTCTGTGGTATAATGTATTTCTTTACACATGATTAGTACATATTCTCTTCAGTGACAGACAAGAAACAATATTATTTTCATAAATCAGGATAATTTCTTTAAAATTATAACTTACTGACATGGGATATTTTTCATAGCAATGGTAAATGAAAAACAACTCAATTGTTTGAGTGACAAAGTAAAATCAACTATTTGTTACGTAGATATATATTCAGTTTGTGGAGTATCACTCTCCTTATGGACATTAGTAAGGAGTGAAAATGAGAAGTTTTTTTTTCTCCCTAAGAAAAGAAAGGGTAGAGTATTATTTGTACTGGAAAAAAAAATCCTCTGACTTTTTAAATGAAAGAATCAAAGCATTATTTCCAGGTTTTAGCAAGTAAATTAGAATGTGTATTACTTAAATGCTTGGCTCTGATAAGGCAAATATAATAATCTTTGCTTTATGAGATTGGCTCATCTTGAGCTTGTCTTCCAAAGACAACATTAAAATAAAATCCCCAGAGGTAGACTATTTGTTTTTCTCATTCAGTTGCCTCTCCTACCGACTGATGTGTGCTGTGGAATCTCTGCTAAAGTAAGACCCTCAATTAATAGAGTTGATTTCCATAAGTGGGTCCTAAAAGAAAAGGAAATATCTGAGCAACAGGAAAAAAAAGTGATGTATTACTGCAGTAATTTGAATGTCTCCTCCAAAACTCACGTTGTTATTAATCGACCCTGTAGCAGTGTTGAGAGATTAATGTCATTACTGTGGGAGTGAGTTAGTTATTGTGGAAATGGGCTCTTAATGAAAAGTGAGTCTAGCCTTCTCTTGCATACTTGCTCTCTCCTATTCTCTTACCCTCCTGCATTCCGTTACAGTGTAATGTAGCATGAAGTCCTCACCAGATGGCTGCACCTTGAGATCTGATTTATCAGCCTCCAGAACTATGAGGAACATATTTCTTTCCTTCTAAATTACCCAGTATGTGGTATTTTGTTGTAGCGACACAACATGGATTAAAAGACTAGCTAAAACTGGAAAAGTCTGGAGCACATTACAGTGTTTCCCTTTAGATCAGGGTTGAGGTTGTTTCTGAAGTAACAAAACTCCATACCCAGCTCTTTTTAATTTTTAATTTTTAGACAGAATCTCATTAAGTCACTGAGTTCCCAGGCTGGGCTTGAAATTGTCATCCACGTGCCTCAGTGATCCCGAGTGTAGAGATTGCAGCTGTGTGCCACCATGCCCAGCTGGGGGAGAAGGTAATTTATTAGAAATCCAAATCACAAACCTCCCACACAAAGGCGATAGGGTCCAAATATTCACTACCCACAAAATGTGAAGCCTCTAAGACTATTACATACTGCTCATTAAAACTACTGCATAATAAGTGAAATATATTAAAGCCCAGATAATCAAATGTGAAACTGCCCTATAAGGTTGCCTACCTAATTAGGTACACAAGACTCCAGCCAGAAAACTGAAGAACACAGACCAGAAAAAATGCAAAGTATATAAGGAAAAGAATCACCTTTAGATTTATCAAAGACAAACTCGTGAGAAAATTCAAGTGCCAGGAAACATTTTACTGCTATATGAAAGAGAATGACATGAATATCTTTAAGCTGCTCAAAGAAATAAGATATATAGTCATTTAAATAAACTAATTTTTTAATGAAACCCTCTCTATAACAACTGCCATGAAAGATTTGCCTTTTTTAAAATTTAAATTTTAATACACGACATAGCTGCTGACAAGCATTTAAATTTTAGCAATGGAAAAATAACTCATGTATGTGAAATGCATTGAAGTCCTTTCTGTATCATTTCATCTAAATATATATGCATATCTTGTGTGATTACATGCATGTATTTGTTTACCTGAACTAACTTCTACCTAGGTATCTATAAATCTATCCTATCTTTCTATCTTAATGATTGAGGGGTACTGACGAAGAGAGAGTGTGAGACATGCAGAAACAGAAGGGAGATTGAAGTAAGATAAAACACAGAAAGGAAGAGACGGGTGGGTAAAAGAGAAAAGACAGTAAAGTATTTCATGTAGTTTAATTAAAGCAGGTCCAAATAGTTTGGAATTTTTAATTATAAACGTGCATGATTATTCACTTGGTCTACTCATATGGAACTGAATAAAAAGTTTATCCCAGTTTAAAAAATATTTGCAAAGCATCTCAAAATGGTGTTAGAGCTGATCGCTGTGTTTTAGTTCCCCACAAACACTGCAGTTTGCTTTGTATAGCTAGATATCTTGATCTTCAATGGTAGCATCTTTATTGATACAAAAGATGAGAATGATATTGTTGAAAATAAAAATTTCTTATTTAAAAACGATAGCAAAAGGGCTGGGGATTTAGCTCAGCGGCAAAGCGCCTGCCTGGCAAGTGCAAGGTCGTGAGTTCGGTTCCCGGTACTGGAGAAAAACCAAAAAAAAAAAACGATAGCAAAATAAGACTATGAATGATAGCTTTCAAAATTAACAGGTAAACACTATGTCTTAAAGACAGCATGTCACTAGTTCTAATGTATAAACAAGATGATAGCTTTCACGATGATGTACTTATACGTGTGATGTTTATGAGCTCAGGAGATGGATAAACATATTCAGTAATTATAAATACAAAAGCCATAATTAGAAATAACCTTCCAGTAATCCATCCGTTTAAAGCTATTTTCCATTGTTATTGTAATTTTAAATCTACCTTATTCTTTTCTTGAGAATGAGGGACGCGATCTCTAGTAGAGTACTGCTCATAACACTGAATAAATTTTTCCCCAGTTTCCAAAATATCTTTCTTCTTCAAGGATAAAGAGAAACTGTATAGGCAATATACTCCACCCTCCCCTCTCAGTAATTTGCTTTAAACTGTGAGCTTCTGATTCTCATTTATTGAAGAATAGCGATATGTCCAGAGGAATATATTAATGAGTGACAGCTTTAATTGTAATCTAGATGGTTGTCTTCCCTTTCAAAACAATGTTTTATGTTTACATAAGAAGAAGTGTTCTTGTAAGGGATCGTCTAGTTCTGAGATCAAGAGTGGAGTGAATACCAATAGAAGAATGTACTGAGATGGATTCCACATTTAGGATTGTGGGTTTCAAACCCTTTCCATAAGCTGAAGTAAAGCCACTCAGCTACAGTACACCCCAGTATTTTTGGTATGTATTTACACAGAATTACACGCATAGGATAATGGCTAGAGGGTCACATGGGCAACTACTTTATAACTCCAGTCCAGGATTGGGTGGCGAGAAGGAGGTATCTGAGTGGAGAAATCTCAGCCTACCAGAGAGTTAACGGCAAATCACTCATCTTCCTCTTAATCAAGGGCAAGGTAGTATTCCATAAAACACTCCTGTTATGCTGTTTCTATGAAAGTTATGTCTTTAAAGAAAATGAAAGATGAACAGGAGGGAGCAGAGAGGTGTTCAGAAAGCAATACTGTGGGTTTCGTTCTCAGGAATGGATGGTGTGACTGTTAATCATGATGTATCAACTTGACTGGATTAAAAAGAATCCTAAATACGATCAGTATATATACCTAAAATGTACCAATAAAAATGATTTTAAAAACACCTAGCAGATTGGTAAAGCACAGTTCTGGGCGTGCCTGTGGGTGTTTCCAGACATGACCGGCATGCAGGCCAGAAAACAGGGTGGAAGCCTTCCCTGTGAATGGCAATAACAAATAGGCTCGTAGCCTGGCTGGACTAGAAGGGAAAGAAGGGGAGACTAGGTTTGCATCAAAAAGCTCCACCTTGCTTGTGCAGGTGCATCTTTTGCTGCAGTTGCTTGTAGACATCAAACTCCAATTTCTCCAGTCTTCCAATGCAGGCTCATACTGGCAAATATCCAGCAGGTTTCCAGGTCTCAGGCTCAAAAGGGTGCTATGTTCTTGTTCCCTCATCTTCTGTGGCTTCCAGCTTCTTACACTGAGTAGCTACTGAATCCTTTGTTCTCTGATCTTGGAAGCCAACCCAATTAATAAATCATTTCAAGCAAGTATAGAATTCTATCAATTATGCAATCATCTATCATATATAATATTAGCATACTATTTAATATTAATAATTTCTGATATTTGTTAATATACAATTAGCATATTAATGTTTTAATCTATTATATCCTAATATGTAATAATATATATTCTATCAGTTACGTTCCTCTGGAGAACCCTAACCAATATAGAAGCCAATTTCTCTCTCTCTGTCTCTGTCTCTCTCTTTCTCTGTCTCTCTCTTCCTTTCTCTCATAGACATGGAACTAGTACATGAAGCATAGAATTTTTTCCTTGAGTTTTGGTCACCAGATTCTGCAAGAGATCTTTGCCTACTAAGTGTCAAACATGATAATATGTCTAACAACTCGGTACTCTAAGAAAAGAGATGGTGAAAATTTGTCAAAATGAAATGATAATGATAATAAAATTGAAGCTAGCGTCCTCTTCACTGTCCACGCCATGTTACAAGTGAAGATACTGGGACCTAAGAATGAAAGGCCTGCACAGGAAAAAATGTTTGAAAAGGATCCATCAGATTGCCAGGTTTATTTAGCTCAGCTTGGTGTTCAGCTACCTTATTATTATTATTATGTTAGGGTTTAAAATTCAGGAATCTGACAGCAAGCAAAGTTGATTTCCAAATTAAGGTGATCAACTAAGGGCAAGGGAACCTCTTCCAAAACTTTTGTAGCCCACAGTGCTCACACATTAATATAGTTTCCTCTCCTGGATATTCCTGATGCTTTTATTCATTGATGGTTTCTACCCAGAAACCCTGAACTAAATCCCTTTTCTCAGTGTTACATCTAATGCCATATTCATGTCATCCGTGAACATCGAAAAGAAGCTATATATTGTTATTTGGGAAGATCCCAGCACAGTGTTAGATGAACAAAGACGGATAACACATGAATATTAATAGTACTTTTGTATGTATATATATAATTTATTAAGTATATATATACAAATCATATATAATTCATATAGAATATAAAATTTATTATTTGTATGGTCTCTATTACATATAGGCAAACAGTATATAAAAAGTAAACAAGCACAAAACAAATATGAAGTAACTGTATCGCAACAGTATTTTTTTCCCTCTCTTTCCCCGGGTATTTCAGTTCCTATCACAGTGTACTTACTTGACGAGCAGGGCAGAGAGAGGTAATATCTGATTTCTGTTAGTACTGATTAAGTAATTAAGGAAATCATTCAAATAGCTCATTGAACATTTATCATGTGTCAGCCTTGCAGACTCTCTGGTTAGTTCCGCTTTACTAAGAATGTGCAAAGACCAAGCAAATGAACCACAGCAAAACTTCAGGGTGGCCAGGTAGTCATTCTTCTTATTCACTAGTACACTATTGAGCATTTTATTGCTATGTTTTAAAAAATGGGGCCAGGCACGGTGAGGATCACTGTTGCTGTTTGCAAAAGGGAAAGACTGATAATTTAAGCAGGGGAATGACATATCACAGCTGTGTTGGAGATCATTCTGTTCGCTCTGTGCTACATGGTTTCATAGGTACCAGTGTGTCTGACTGAGGAAGAATGGATGTAGGAAGCCGGTCAGGAGACAGTCATACTGCTTGAAATCAGAGATAACCTTGGCTTGGATTAAAACGGTTTCTAATGTGAGCATTATTGATACTTTGAGCCAGCTAATCCTTTGCCATGGGAGGTTGTACTATCTATCTATTGTAGGATATTTATCAGTTACCTGGCCTCTATTGGAGACCACAGGTGGCCAAGAAAACCTACCCCACTTGTCACAACCAAAACTGTCTCCATTATTAATTGCTTCCCACATTACAATCCTTAGATAAGAATGATAGCAGTGGGATGAGTAATTGAAAGGATTCTCCACGTGTTTCGGTCACAGAACTTACTGGATTTGCTTATGAATTTTGTATAAGAATAAGGAGACTAGAGAGGTTCAATTTAGGATGACTCAGGATTTTTCCTAAACAACTGAGCAACAGGATGTCCTAGACGATAAAAGGAGCAAGACTGGGGGAATGCTAGAGTTCTACCTATGGGTAGAACTGACTCAGTTATATAGAAATTGCATGTCTGCACCCTCAATAGATTGAGTTTCTCGAGAGAAGAACCATATATATCTGTGTGTTTCTATTCCTAAAACAGCACGCAGTACCAGCACGACTGTAGATGTATTGTACATGGTAAATAAACAACATTCTTAGATTTCTACTTTATGATAGTGGCTGGTGTTGGCTAGATTTACTGAGATGGAAGCAGCTGGATGTGAGCCGTACTTGAGTTAAGAGTTGCTGAGTTCAGTGTAGTACATGTTGATTTGGAAGCTCCTGTGTTCCATAACTTAGGATGTTTAAAATGCAGACAGATATATTTGTCTGGACATCGAACAAGGCTTTGGGTTAGGGACATACTATATATCCGGGACACATTAGTAATTAAGTTCACTGGAGTAAACGAGGCAATCTTGAAAGAGTATAGCGAAAAAGGTTAAGAAAAATAATCATAGAGAATAAAACCTTTAAAGGATGTACAGATTGATCCTAAGTAGACTAAGAAGATACAAAAAAGAATGAATGTGTTGGTGTGTTCATGCATGTGGGGTAATAAGACACTGTAGAACAACAATATAATTATTGTTACAGCAGGTATTTATTGGATGTGTGTCATGTGTCAAGAGGTTCCCCTTATAACAAATTACCTCATTAAATCTTCCTCGACAGCCCAAATGGGTAGATAGGTACTGTGTTATTCTCCCCTTTTAATGAATAATGAAAATGAAGTGGAGAATGGTTAATTAACCAGTCCATGGTTCTATTAAGTTGGAGAGTTGGATTTAAGTAGAGGACTAAAAAGCCTATTCTTTTAACTACTCTGTTCTAGAGAAGTTACAATAGAAGAGTACCTAGAGGGCAAGAAATGGCCAAGAGGGCTGAGTGCTAGGAGTCCAAGTTACATGAGAACCAAGAAGTAGGTATTAAACGTAGTAAGAGGAGCACTTTAGTACGCTTGTGTTTGGATTTACGAGATGTAGCGCATGGAGTGTGCTCTTGCAGTTCATTAAGGGTGAATGAAACAGGAAGTGGAAGCAATAACTGGGGGAAATATTTCAAGAGGTCTGTGATAATTCATTGTGGTGATACCTTGAAATGCTTAACAGATTAGATTGGCACAGTTCTGGGTGTATCTGGATGATGGATTTACTGAAGACTAAAGACCCACTGGGTGTGCATGGGACCAACCAAAAAGTTTGTAGCGTAGCTGGAATAAAAAGGAAAGAAGAAGGAAGGCTGTCCTTTTGCATCTTCAGATGAGCTCCGGTCTTCACCACCCCCTTTGAATGTTCATTCTGGCTTCTGATGCAGATCCTTTGGCTTTCTGCATTGACTTGCATGGGACTCCGTGGTGAGCTCCAGGCCTTCAACTATTGACCAGATTCTCCGACCCTCCAGTATGTAGATGGCCCTTTTGCACTTTTTCATCCCTGACTTGGCAGGCAGCCCTTTAAGCCTACTTTGTAAATCTTTCCTGTACCATTTACAGTATGTATATGGTTCACTGGAGGAATATACATAAATTTTCCTCTAGTGAACCCTAACTGATGCAAGGACTTTACTTGAGAAATTCAGAGTGGAGAGAGGGAGATTTTTCAAGAGGGAAGGGAATTAAGTATCTTTACTGATGAGAGAAAAGGGTTAAGAGAATAGTAAAGTGTCAAGAGAAAAAAGAAAATTGATGACACATTCAAGGCCTCTGAGAGTACATTTGCACATGGACAAGAGAAACATTTCCTTGTGTTTCTTTGAAAGTGAGAAGATGAGTGTGTTTTTCCTAAATTCACATTGTTTTTTCTGGGTCTCCTGTCTTCAGTCTCATCTCCATTGCTCCATTTCCCAGAGGGATAGAAGGACACACACACACACACACACACAATCTCCAAAAGAAGGTAAAACATTTCTTTTCCCATTTGAGCACAGGGAGATGGAGACATATATAAGTCTGGATTTCTCATTTTCTACCCAAATAAGTATTGGGTAATGAGGAGTTGCTGCCCTGTCCCATGCGGCTGTTTCAAGAGCAACCATCAATGCTCTTAGCGGCACTGAGAAAGGTGCAGTTGGCATGTCTGTGTGGTGAGAAAGCTCTTCCATTTTGGAGGAAGAATAAGAAATAGAGTGGGCATTTTCCTGATCATCTTGGACAAAAATAAAGTATGAGCTAACCCTAGAATTGAATGTAGCCTTTTGTCCTAACCCGCGAGATGAGCTCCCCTTTTAGCACAATGTCTGGGTAAGAGAAGGAGCAGCAGTGGCCAGACTGTCCACGAGCATGAAGGCTTCCTGAGAGCTGAGTGTCAGTTCTTCTAAGGGAGCCCGTGGAACAGCACTGGTGTGGGTCACTAGGGCAATACAGTATCTGTCTGTCCCAAGTGAGAGGCTTTCTCTTTTCCTGTGGTCTAAGAGATAAGTTTATTTATATAGAAAGAGTGTGGGAGCCCTGACACTTCAAAGCAACCTGTGCCTATAGCAGAATGATTGAGCCTTCCAAGTTTTACAGCTGCAGGTCATAAACTTCATTCCTGAAACCAAATGTCCAGAGGTTTCCTGTTAAATGCTCATAGAAATATTTATCTCATGCCTGGATGAATCTGGTGAGGAAAATGTAGGGAATTTGATCATTTAAATTACCTGTTACCTGAGGCAATGGCAGAAATTTTATAATAAAGAACATTACTTCGTGAAGGCAATAGCCACCACAGTGAAAATAGTAAAATGACGAGACTCTAGGGAAGAATAAAATCAGATTTAGAAATCCAGAAATTATAAAAGGAAAATGAAGTCATAAAACAACTGGTGTGTGGGGGATTGTGTGTCTCTGAATATTTTTGTTAGAACTGTCACTGACACGTGCCTATTGAATTACACAAAAAACTTGGAATAAGGAGATCTGGAAAGTTTGGCCTAAAAGCCTTTCCAGATCTGATGCAATGAGGCAGTCAACAGGGGCCAGATATTAAGACAGAGTTAGAATTTTGAGGTTAAAAAACTAGAATGAAAAGGAGATCAAGAACACTGATACAGAAATGCAGATGTGATTTTACGGCAATTTAGACAATAAAATGGGTTAGAATCACTAGTGTTAGAAAATAAAAGTAGCAAATCAGACTTACTGATTAAAATGTTATGTTTTCAAAAGCAGGGATTATTTTCCATTAAAAATCTTGATAAGTAATAGAAGAAAAAAATGGATCCACAGTACTCTTAAAATTGTCAAACAGAATTTGCAGGTTTTCGCAAATCACGCAGAGTATTGCAAATTGCTAATTAATCTTTATGTAAAAGTAGGTGCACAATTGTACAACTTCAAATTGTTGGGCCTGGGATATAGCCCAGTGGCACGGCACTGGCATGGCGAGCGCAATGTCCTGAGTTTGTTTCCCAGTATCGAGAAAAAAAAAAAAAAGATAAATAAAAAAATAAATAAATTAATAAAAACTTCAAGTTGGACCTTAGCCGGGGATATAGCTCAATGGAATGGGACATGCCTGGCAAGTGCGCAGTGCTGAGTTCGATTATTGGTACCAAAACAAAACAAAAAAAACCCAAATTTTTGCCACTAACTTTGCCAGTGAGTGACATTTTAGATTCTCATATATTTATAAAATATTTGTCCCTACAAATGCAAAATACAACACTTTTTATAATTAGGAAAACACATCCAAATGTGATTCCTTGCACTGTGCTCTACAAGTGATAATACCTACATACATGCTGCCCCAAGACCATTTGCTTCATACATCGACAAGTGTTAATAGAGAAAGATCCCAGCTCACTGAGAATTGGTTAATATATCCCCCATGTAATTTTGATGCAACTGTTTCCCTTTAATGACATGTTATTGGGAGCAAAAACTAATGTGCCTTTTGATGAACTTTGATTAATTCAGGCTCAGGTCATTATTTTCAAATTTTTTCCCATAGCGTTAGGTGAAACCTTATAAAAATGTCAAGGTAATTGCTTTGCACTACCGTTCCCTAAAGCCTCTTGATCTCCCAGTATCCGTTTGGAAGTCATGATTCATGATGCTCTGAGAAGAACTTTTGGGCAAGCTTTACTCTGATAGATTCAATGTCATCTCCTGTACAGACATGGCTGTCATTCTATTACAGATTCTTCATGTAGTCGTACTTAAAACAAGTTAAATTCTGACAGCTGATAAAATGTTGCATGTGATTTTATAATTTTTCACAACTGGCACTGCATCCAATATTAAGCAATCTTCCTTTAATGGTTTGGCAGTTTAGATGATTGATAAACCAGTAGATAAATAGTCCATATTCCCAAAAGCCAGTGGTACAAATTTATCCATTTGTGAGATGTGTTTGTGTGTGCAAACTTAAATAAGGAATTATATTCTGTTATCTCACTCTAGCCAGAGGTTTCTATAAGAACTGCCATTTAGTTTGATCAGTTGTGTCTATTCTTTTTTGTTTTCTGTTTCATTGATTTTAACTTTGATCATTACTGTTTCCCTTCTTTTGCTTAGCTTTATGTTAAATTTGTTCTTCTATTAAAAAAGTGAAAACTCTGACCATTGGTTTTAAGCCATTATTCTTTTTTAACATCAGAATTTAGTACTATAAAATTTCCCTTGACTTCTGTTTTAGTGGAATCCCACACATTGAAATGTTATATTATCATTTCCATCATTTCTAGATACGTTTTAAGTGGCGTGGTGGTACACGCCTGTAACGTGAAGACTGTGGGAGACTGAGACAGAAGGGTCACAAGTTCAAGCCTAGCCTGGGCAATTCACTGACTTAACAAGAACCTGTTTCAAAGTAAAAATAGAAGAAGAAAGGAAGGAAGAAAAGAAGGGAGGGAAGGAAAGGAAGGAAAGAAGGAGAAAGGAAGGAAGGAACAAAGGAACAAAGGAATGAGGAAAGAGGAGAAAGAAAAAGAAAGAAAGAAAGAAAGAAAGAAAGAAAAGAAAGAAAGAAAGAAAGAAAAAAGAAAGGAAAAAAGAAAGAGGGAGGAAGGAAAGAAGGACTGGGGTTGTAGCTTAGTACTGATATGCTATATTAAATTCCCATGCCCACAAAATTAATTACTTTCATACATAAATTTCAATTTCAGTTTTGATTTTATTTTGAACTATGGATTCTTTAGAAATACTTTGTTTATAAATATTTAGTAATTGTTTTCAGAAATAATTATTTTGTATATTTCTAATGTAATTGTGGAGATACAACATGAAAAAGCATTTGCATTCTACTGTCATTTGGGTTGTCCTGTAAAAGTTAATCAAGTTGGTGAGAGTTGTTCAAGTGTATACTTAAAGATTTTCTACTTATTTTAGCAGTTATCTAGAGACCATATAAAATTGTGATTCTGTCAGTTTCTCTTGCTTTCCTTTTTGTTTTTGGCTCAAGAGTTTGGAAGATCTGTGTTTAGGTGCAGTGATACTAAATATTTAGGATTGTTATTCTTTTTAATTAATTGTCGCTTTAGCACTATAAAATGAACTCCATTATTCCTGGTAATTATGCTTTGATAGTAATATAGCCTCTCAGCTTTCTTTTGACCATTGTTAGTATGGTATCATTTTGTCAGTCCTTTACTTGTAATCTGCCCATTTCATTTAAATTGCATGTTTTGTAGGCAGGACGCTTCTTTTTTATTTGCTTATATTATGCACATTATTATACCACTAACTATGCTTTTATTGTTATTTTTGTGATGACTTTTCAATTCGTGGTTTACATTTTTTGAAATTTTATTTTTAAAGGTAAAAGAACCAAAACATATTAACAAGCACACAGACATAAATGAACCAACTTAAAACCAGTGTAATCAACACAGAATTTCAGACAAGGTGATAAGAAATTAACAGTGGTTGTTGTATCACATATTGTTATCTTCATATTGGTTACTCGGGTAAACAAATATAGACATTTAAGAATGATCAAACAATTAAATATCAGCTGTTCCTTTCAAGAAAGCAATACAAATTAGTAGTACAATTATTGCAGTCATTATATATATATATATATATATATATTTTCCCCTTCCTTTATTTTCTCCTTTCCCTCATCCCACTCATTCTTCCTTTTGAGCAGTTTCTTTCCCTTTTACATTATCTATTGTACCTTTTAGATTTCATTTACTCTTCCAGGTTCTTACTGTAGGGAGAGAGTACAACGAAAATGCCCATCAACTGACGAATGGATAAAAAAGCTATGGTATTTTTATATAATGGGATATTATTTGTGTCTTGGTTACTTTTTTCTCGCTGCTGGGACAAAATACCTGACGCCCAAAATTAAGGAAGGAAAGGTTTATTTCGCTTACAGTTCGTGGAAGTTTTAATCCATACTTGGCGATTATAAGGCAGAGTGACACATGGCAGAGGGCTGCATCTCAGGAGGGCAGCCACAGCTAAGCTGCAAGCACACACACCAGGGCGGAATGGTGGAGGAATATCCTCAAGCAGCTTCTTCCTCCCCCTTACATATGCAAACTACCCACTCCAGGGCAGGTGCAGCTCACACCCACAATTATTCATCTCTAAAAGCCTGCCCCGTGTCCGCATGAGGCTTTGGAGGGGACACACAGACATAAACCATAACAATTTGGTTATAAAGGAAGATAAGCTTGAGGCTTTTATAGGTAAATGGATGCCACTAGAGACCATACTCATAAGTGAAATAAATAAGACACACATGTGTAAACATTGTAGTTTGCATATTTAACTCTAGTCTCTTTTCAATTGATATAGTGTCAGTATGACACTTTTCACTTTTCAGTATGACACTTTTACAGTAATACCTCGGTTCATGAACACTTCCTTTCACAGACAGTTCCATTCTGGTGAACAATACTGCCTGAACCATCTTCCCTGCATGAACAAGAATGTGGCTGTTCTTCCCAAAATAGTGGAATGAATTAAGTTTGTGAACCTAAGTACCACTGTAGTGTAAAAATGTGTAATAGTATAATTTCACTTTCCTCTTCTTGACCTCTGAGATATATAATATTTCATAAATAAAAATAAATATTGCCTATTAAAAATAAATATATGTATATGTAAATTAATCAGATATTATTTGAACATAATAATGAACATAATAATAAAAACATAATTTGAACATAATAATGAACATAATAAGAAAAACTCTTCCTTTTTTCATACTGTTACCATTTTACTCGTGTCAGTACCATTTCTGATACTGTTTATTCCTTCCTTCCAAATTTCTATCTGGCACTATGTCTATTCTCCTTCAAAGACTTTGTCATTTATTTCAGCGCAGTTTATTGCACTGAAATAAATTCTTTCAACTTTTTGTTTCTCTGTAAATTACTTCCTTGCACTTTAGAATTTAGAATATATGTGCTGGGTTTTGTTTTTCCAGTGTTGTAATATTTTTCCTTTGTGCATTTTACATATGTCACTCCACCGTCTTCTGCACTGCAGTATTTTTGCTGAGGAGCGTGGTGCCAGTTTGTTCCTTTGTACATAACAGATCCCTTGGCCTTTGGCTGTTTTTCAGGTGTTTTTTATTCTTTGGTTTTTGATCAGTTTGATCACAGTATACCTTATTGCAGTTTTCTTCTTGTTTGTTCTGGTTGGGCTTAATCAAGTCTTAAAGCTGTGTGATTGCAGTTCTCACCACATTTTTAAATGGTTATTATTCTTTCAACTTTTTGTTTTCTTCTCTTTTCAGCGGAAACCAAATTTATGCACATTAAGCCCACTGGAACTCTCCCACAGCTCACTGATGCTCTTGTTTGTTAAATTACCTTTCCTCCTGTTTTATTTGGTGTGATTTATTTTATGGTGTCTTCATTAATAGTGTGTAATCTGCTCATGTCTTACTATGTGTTTTTCATGCTTGAAATTACATTGCTCATCTGCAGATGTTTTACTTGTTTTAATAAATATTTGCCATATCTTTACTTAATTATTTGCACCAATGGGATATATTTATGGCAACTATCTTAAGGTTCTAGTCTGATAATTTTGGCGTGTCATTTTTGGGTCAGGTTTGATAGAATGACAATTATCCTCATCATGAGTCTTGCTTTCCCAATTCCTTGCATTCCTGATACCTTTGATTATATAGAGACTGTAACTTTTATCTTTTATACTGAAGGATATTTTCGTGTCCTGTAAATTTTCTTAAATTCTGTTCTAGGACTCAGTAAAGTTACGGCAAAAAAGTTTGTTACTTTCAAATCTTATTTTTATGATTTTCTCTCCAAGACCTTAGCATTATTTATAATAAACGTGATTATTTCCCATCCCTACAGCAAGACTGTCCTGCATATGCTACTGAATGCCCTTGAAATAATAGAATTTCTAGTTTGCCTAGTACTATTCCCCACCTTATATATTTTTAATTTTAAAGAGAATAAAAAATATGTGATATAACAAGCACTGTTAATTCCTATCATTTCGTTTTGAATTCCTACCCTATTTATGGACCAGTAATGTGCTGATTAATCCTTTGTGTGGTGCTGCCCCTGGATTTGAATAGTTTCCTTACTTGAGTTCACTGAGCAACAGTCTGGTGAACTGAAGAGCACCGTCTACTTGGGCAGCATCGTCATCTCTGATGCTCTGTCCTTCACATTCTAGCCTCGTTGATCTCCCTTGGCTCTAAACTCTGTATGCTCAACTCAGTGACTCAACTGAGCTCTACCTGGGGTCTTATCCCTACACTACAGCTTGAAAACTCTTGGAAGCATTAATTTGGAGGAAATTATTTTATTTGCTTGACGGTCACTGTCTTTCATTGCTTCATGTCCAAAATCATGAAAATTCATTGTTTTAGATGTTGTGCCTTTTTTGTCTGTTTCAGCCATATATATAAGTCATGTCCTGGTGACTCCATCTTGGTGGAAAGTGTCAATTTCTGTTGAATTTTTAATACCTTGTGGGTGTGACTCACCATCCACCATGATCCCATATTTATAGTATAACTACCATGATCAGATCATTGTCACTCCCATTGCAATATTCCCAGTGTTCGCCAGTATTACTGTTATAAACTCCAGGCAATCTGCAAGTTTCTATATGTACTGATCCCTACCTACCACCGTCCACCATATCTTCTTCTGCTAAATTGTACTGGCCTTCTCTCTCTCTCTCTCTCTCTCTCTCTCTCTCTCTCTCTCTCTCTCTTTGTCTCTGTCTCTGTCTCTGTCTCTGTCTCTGTCTCTCTCTTTCTCTCTCTTGCCTTTGTGAGGGAAGGTCTCACTATGCAGTTCAGGCTGGCCTTGAGCTTACTTTGTAGCCCAGGCTGGCCTCAAACTCACAGTGATCCTCCTGCCTCAGCCTCCTGAGTGCTGGGATTACAGGTCACCACACCCGGCTTACTCTCTTACTTGCATTTTCATTTCCCATTTCTGGAAGTTCTCTTCTGTCAAGATTGCTTACTGTTGGCTCTTTCTAAGATTCTGATTTTAACAGGTATTATATGCTCAAAGAGACCTACTCAGTACCCTTTATCTAACATACACTCCCAAACCTACACGTTCATTTCTTAATTTTTGCATTCTGTTTATTGTGAAAATACTTATCAGTACCAGAAATGATGTTTCGTAATTTTATTCACTAATGTATCATTTGCATTCACCACCATAATGTATGCTTGACAGGATTATGCACCTTGCTTGTTTTGTTGCCTAGAAGAGGGCAATTGAACAGCAACTCAATAAATACTTGTAGAAAAAAATGAATGAATAATTTACTGAATGAGTGAATCAATGCACTGCGGTGATTCTATAAACACAGTGCCCAGAGTTCATGGATTTGATATGAATTTTCTTGCTTTTTGGAACTAATCCCCACCTTCTCTGAGTATCAGCTCCTGCTATTATAATCAGCATGTTAAGTGGGCATGCTTCCTTCAGATGCTGTCTGCCAAGTAGTGAATAAATACTTATGTATTAGATAATTGGGCCAACTAGTAAGGCCAGCTCTAGTCATGAGAAAATCAGTTAATAGACAAGTATTCCTTAAATTGAGCTAATACTCACCTCTCTAACTTTTACCATTCAGACACAGTCCTAGGCTCCTGAGCCATGTGAAATGAATCATAGTTATTTTCCTTATAAATGTTTTCTTTTTCTTTTAAAGACTTTAGTTGTAAATCACTTTAGCATATTACAGTCTAAACACCTTCATGTTTTAAACTTAACAATCCTCAGTATTCCACTTTCAGGAAATGCTAGATTATATTTTTACCTTAAAGATGTAATTAGTACCTAGAACTTGTGAAAAATTCAGACATGACAGGATCAGTAAAAGTAGAGTATTAACTGAATTGCCATTAGGAACTTACCTATTGTTTTTAAAAAATAGTATTGGGCTAAAATTGAATCTCAGCGATAAAGTACTTGCCTATCATGTCCAGGGCCTTGGGTTTGATCTCTAGTACCACAATAAAAGAAATACAATCAAACAACAAAACAGCATTGATACCTATAGAACAACTAAAAGTAATTCTAGGGGCTGGGGATTTAGCTCAGCGGCACAGCGCCTGCCTGGCAAACGCGAGGTCGTGAGATCGATTTCTGGTACCGGGAAAAAAAAAATAACAGTAATTCTAAAGTAGCATAGAATGTATGTTTGTGGTTAGGGCCCAAATCAGCATGAAGTTCATCTAGGAAATATCACTGGGCTGTGAGACAATGTGGGTTTTGAATAAGCCTCAGTGACTGCCAACATGTCATAAATTAGAATGCTATGCACATATTACAGTAGTATGAAATCCCTTTGCACATATTATGGCAATGTAAAACTTCAATGTCTTGTATATTTCTTTTTTTTTTTTTTTCTGGTACTGGGAATCGAACTCATGACCTTGTGCTTGCCAGGCAGGCACTGTGCCACTGAGCTAAATCCCCAGCCCCGTCTTGTATATTTCTAACAAATACTGAATACAACCATGTACATTTTCTGTCAGCATAGCATATATACTCTATCTCCTATTCTAAAATTGCTTTGTTCTGGAAAACCAACAAGTGATGAAAATGTATATGAACGTGTGACAAATATATATAGATTAACTTAATGAAAAAGAGAACCTTCTGATGGTGCTTTAATGTTCCTTTTATAACCTTATGTTGAAGTGTTTCTCAAAGCTCTGTGAATGTGAGGATGAATGGATGCATGGATAATATTCACAGTTTTTGTTTTCAGTCTCACTTCATTGTTTACTAATTGCCTTAAGCCTGAAAATTGCATTCAAGAAGAAAAGTTCTTGTCTGTACAGTGTTTCTCACCCTTCACACACACACACACACACACACACACACACACACACACTGATACACACAACTAAGTAAAAGATAAAATAAGAAAACTGCACTTTATTATTAAAGAATAAATTTGGGGAATTCCAAAATTGCGTGGACCTTTTCACTGCATAATTCCATGGTGGAAGGCAAGGGATGGAAAAAGAAGCAAATTGTCTTTTTATTAAAAATAATTCCCTTGATAAGGAACACATTCCCATGATAATGGCATTAACCCATTCCTGAAAGTGCAAAGCCTAACCACCTCTTCAGTATCACCACTTCTTACCATTGTTCCATTGGGAATTAAGTTTGCAACAGGTGCTTCTTGGAGGAGCACATTGAAACCATAAAAATATGAATGTTGAGAACAGCATTGTTCATTGCCACACATAACCCAATGGGCATCAATAAATACCTAATTAAAAGCTGGTATATCAGTAATTGGAATAAAATTCAGCCGCGTAAGCAAAGTAATGATTAATTCCACAACATTATAAAGAAGCCAGATTATACAGGCCAGCTATTGTATGATTCCATTCACATGAGATTTCCAGAATTAGTAAACCACACAGACAGAAAGTAGGTTAGTGGTTTCCTAGGAAAAAATTGGATGTGCTTTTTAATGAGTGTGGGATTTCTTTTTAAGATGATGAGACTATTCTAAAGTTAGATGGTGGTAATGATTGCAAAAGTCTTTAAATATATACTAAAAGCCATAGACTTATGCACTTAAAAGTTGCATATAAAACTTGAAATTTACTTAGTGGGTTTATGGTTCATAGTGGTACCAGTGTGTTAATTTTTAAAAGTCCGAGTGTAATGCAGTTGGCATGTATAAGTAAATATATTATTATAATTGGGAACCAAAGTTTCTTCTTTTAGATAAGAATTCCATACAATTGAAAGCTGAAGCATTAGGTGTTTGATATGAATTAGAGTTATCAGCTTGAGACCAAAATCAATTGCATATATGGCATTTGAATGTCAGGTTGCGCATGCGTGCGTGTGTGTGTGTGTGTGTGCGCGCGCGCGTGCGCACGCGCGCACATGTTTGGGCATGTTTACTTCGCAACTAACAGGCATAAAAGCCATTACTTTCCCAGTAAACAAGAGTGGGTGCACTTGTGTGACCCTCAGACCTTGGCTTCTAAATACTAGGTTCTACTAAAGTGAACAAGGACTGTTTAAAGAAGTAATTGTCTAAAAATCTCAGGTTAGGGGAATACTAGATGAGCCTGGAAGATCTTGTGTAGAAAATGAAATCCAAAAAATCAAATTGGTGCATTGAAAATGATCACAGAATGATCAAATTAGAAAATCTCTATTGTCTATTCTGCATCTTAGTAATGGATTCTGAAATATAATTAGCAGAGAGGGGAAAGGCTACATAAACAGGATCTGAAAGTTATCGCTCCACTGATGACTGATGGTGGAATATTCTAGAGGAACACCAGTAAAAGAAGTGAGAGAACCCATAAAGGCCATTCCCAATATGGAATGAATTATGTGTTATGATGATATCTGGGTTCTTAGGAGTATGTCTTTTTTCTTATGAGATATATGTGTTGAGGGATAAATGTCACAATATTAGAAATGGATTTACAGATGTTTCAGCATAAGAAAGAGCCAAGGCACTTTGAGATAGAGAGGGAAAGAGATAGGTAATTAAAATGTAGCAAAATATTATTACCTGGGGAATCTAGATGAACATTGTCCAGTGTTGGTTGGTGTAACCGTATAAAGGTTTAATATGTTAAAAATAAAATGTTAGAATTATTTTAAATATTTCAGATTATATGTAAGACTATCTTCTCAGATATTAAAATCCTCTCTCATGTCACCATCTGCTGCTTAGCAATCTTCCCATCTTACTTCCTGTTAGCAGTTTGGAATGCACCTTTTTAGACTTTCAAAATACATAGAAATATCATATGTTTAGCTTGCCAAACTATCATATTTATATATTGTTATGCCTCTTGCTTGTTCCAATGAGTAAGTCATCTAATCAACGCTAGACTTGTAAATATTAATGTGTCTCCATGTTTTCCTATCCTCATGCTACCAGAAATAGCATGTATCAGAAGTATTCTGGTAAATGTATCTATACGTACATCTGACTATTTACTTTGTACAAATTCTCCATGACTAGATGTATGCCTCAAAGGAATGAGTATTATTAGCTTTAATGTTGCTAAATTTTCCCTTATATGTCTTCAATTTGTATTTCATCAGTAATGATTGGCTATATTACTTCATTCACTGTCAAACTTATAAGGTGAAAATGATTGCAAATTAACATTTTATAATTGCTCTAAATGAAATATGAGGAATATGATTGCTTTCAATGAAATCTTGGTTTTCTGTTTCTTGTGTTGCTAAACAAATTCTTTTTGATGTTGTTTTCTTTTTGCTGTAAAAATGTTTAAAATTTATTTCTACCTGGTGTATAAAACATAAAAACTGCACATATAAGAGCAATATCTAGAAATATTTTGATGTGTGTAAATACCACATATTTTTTCTTATTTGAAGAACCAAAGTGTAAATAATTTAAACAGCAAAATAAAAGACACTATCGAACAGGGAGCAAGACCTTTTGCAAATGGGAAGGGGATCTAAAGATGGTGGGAAGAGAAAGGAAGGGAGGAGAAGAAGAACAAAAAGAACTTTTAGACCTTAGAAAGAGGAGAAAGGGTCTGTACCAACTTTCCATGATGAATGCATTTATTACGTACTGTGAAAATGTACTAATAATAGTCTTCACAATCATTTATTCTAGCTTTATGTTATGTATGGGAAGATTTTCTTTATAGTCATATACTGTGAAATAGCACACTAGATTTTATTGCTCCTGTCTAATTTTAAATTACTGCATGGTGACCACCCCCTTCCCATCCCTTCCTTTTTCTGAAGCTCCACAGCTTCTGCTAATCGCACTTCTACTGTTTGTTTCTTAAGAGATTATCTCGGGGCTGGGGATTTAGCTCAGCGGCAAAGCGCCTGCCTGGCAAGCACAAGGTCGTGAGTTTGGTTCCCGGTACCGGAGAAAAACCAAAAAAAAAAAAAAAACAAAAACAAAAACCCAAAGAGATTATCTCTTAACTTCCATGCATGCAACATCTGTCTTTGTATGCCTGGCTTATTTCACTTAACATAATAATTTTCTCTTCCATCTGTATAGCTAGAAATGACAAGATTTTATTTTTTGATAACTGAATTATATACATATATATCACATAAATATGTATCACATATCACATTTTCTTTATTCGGCAGTCGATATACACAGAGATTGGTTCCGATGGTTTTGTGTCTTGACTACTGTGAATAGTGCTACAGATACCTCCTCAGTGTACTTATTCCAATATATATCGATTGTTAAATCCTATGGCAGTCCTATTTTTATATTTTTCAGGACCCTCCAAATGATTTTCCATAGTAACAGTACTAATTTTTATCCCCACCAACAATGTGGAAGGGTTTCCTTTTCTGTATATTCGGAATAGCACTTGTGTGTTGTTGTCACTTGATAGTAGCCTTTCTTACTGGGGTGAAGTGATATTTCACTCATTTGGATTTTTGAGGTTGAGCATTTTTTTTTTTTTTTTTTTTGGTTTTTCTCTGGTACCGGGAACCGAACTCATGACCTTGCGCTTGCGAGGCTTGAGCATTTTTCATATAGCTTTTGTTCATATATTTGTCTTCTTTTGAGAAATGCTTTTTTGGATCCACTTTTCATTTTTCCGTGAGTTACTTGTGTTTGTTTTGGTTAGACTAGTGTGTTTTTGGAGTTCCTTATGCATTCTGGATATCAATTCCAGGGTAGGTGCATAGTTTACAGTTATTTTCTTCCATTCTATGGATTGTCTCTGCACTCCGTTGTTTCCTTTTTGTTAAAGTTTGATGTTGTCTTGCTGTTTTGCTTTTGTTTTTCTGTACATTTTGTGACTTGTACAAAAATTTCTTTTCTTTTTTTTAATTTAAAGAAACCAAATTCCTTTTCTAATCCCATATCTTGAAGTATTTCATCTACGTTTTTTTCTATTTGTTTCATTTTTTTTTTGATATTACATTTAGGTCTTAGTCAATTTTGAGTTGGCTCTTTTGTAACTGGTAAGAGATAGGGATCTAATTTCATTCTCCAATCTTTGAGGTATCATTTATTAAAAAGATTGTCCTTTTTCCAGTGAATATTCTTAGCATCTTCGTTGAAATTCAGTTGGTTGTTCATGCGTGGGTTTGCTTCTAGGCTTAGACTTCTTTAATAATGTTAATACTAACACAATGCCATTTAACTGTATTATGAATTTCTCCCAGGCTGCAATTAATTGCTTAACCTAGGTCTAGGTATCTTTTGTTGAATATGAATGTTTTGTAAAATTAAATCTATTATAGCTATCGTTCCCTTTATAAGTTTTGCGGTTTTTTTGGTCTCAGTTAACTAAGTAATGTTTTCTATTCTGCAGTTGGGAGACATTTTTTAAACGTCTTAAGTGTTTTAAATTTTCAAATTTTCAAATCCTTTTCATCATTAGATATTTGAATTTTTCTTGATATAGTTTGTGTATGATGCTGTGGAAAGATTCATTATATTTCCATCTGGATGACTACTAATTATGTCTGCACTAATTTGTGAAGTGTATATATATACATTTATAATAATATAAATATAATATTGTATATATATATATTTTTTCTGCGCTTGGCATTCTATGCAATTGCTGTTTCAATGTTATGACCGAGTACCATACTGAATTATATAGTATGTTTCTCCAAAACTCTCAGTAATTAATAGGGAAAATCTGCCTGCTACCTTGGGCCGGGGGTATAGGTCAGCAGCACAGTGCCTTACTTGGCAAGCACAAAGTCCTGAGTTCAATTCCCAGTACCAAAAAAAGTTGGCTTTCTTTTTTAGGGTCTCAACTATCACTTCTTTATTTGTTTTAACATTAGCTTGCCAAGTTCCACAGAAATATGTAATGAGAATTGTAATGGAGTTTTAGTGAAGATTGTTTTAAAGGGAGTAAAATTGAAATTTTATGATCTTTAGTCTTCTTATTGATAAGACAGGCTTTTTCCTCTATACAGACTTTTCATGTTTGGGAGTAGTATTTTGTTACAATGTCAATGGAAATCTTATTTTATTTTTTAAAAGGTACTTTATAGTTTGGAAATGAAATTAGATTTCTATTTTACTTTGTAGGAGCTTTGGGGTTGTATGGAAATATATGGATTTTTCTATTTTTAAAAATCTAGTAACTTTCCAAATTACCTTTCTAATGTTATGCTTTTCTGATGATTTTGCTATGCAGGCAATCACACTGTCTTCAAAGCCTATGTTTTTGTACTTGCATTATCTATGTTACTGACAATGCATTAGCTATGGCTTCCTATTGCATTATCTTTTATTACATGCTATTCTGTTGTATTCTGTTACCCTAATCTCCTTTTTCCTTGGATGACAGTGGTACATTTTAGTCCACACTGTGTTTGTTCTGTTGATTCCTTTTGCAACATAAAATACTGTATACTTTTTAAGCAACCAATAAAAAGAAAACTCATATGGCTTATTGAATCCTGTAAGCTTTCCAACTTGCTCAGAAATCCAACCTCCGTAAGTTTGTTTGTTTGCCTTCATTGTCTTAATTTAAAGTGATTTTCTTCCTATCAAAAACTGGGACCAGGAATATAGCTCAGCGGCACAGTACCTACTAGGCAAATGCAAGGTCCTGAGTTCAATTTCAAGTACAAAAAAAGCTAATTACTGGATTATTGATTAAAGTTTTGGTCAAAATTAACATAATAATAATCAGAAAAACCTGTAAGAAAAAACATAGCATTTCAGTGGCCATATCAGCTAAATATATTTTTGAAGGTAGTTGTCTAGAAGATTATTTCTATTGCAAAATACCCCAATCTCTAAATATGCAACAAAAAATTGAACATAGAGTATATGGGCTATAAAGTAACGAAGAGATCTGATTGTAGGTAAGTCATCTCACAGCCAATTGAAATCAACTGACATCAGCTCAGGTGGTGTAAGGAGCGTCTAAATAACCAGATTTTGATGGATATTTGTGTCAAAGAGCCACTAGACTATTCTCCAGTTGTTAAAGAGGAAGCCTGGGCTTAGTAAGCAGAGCAGTGCTTTCTTTCCACTTCACAGTGCCTGATATCCTCAGGTACATGGTGGAAGCCAGAAGCATTCTCTGGGGTGGTGTTATTGCTCTCCCAGCCTCGGCAACAAAGAATAGAAATGCAAGAGTTTTCTTTTTTTTTTTTGGTTTTTCTCCGGTACCAGGGACCGAACTCACGACCTTGCACTTGCCAGGCAGGCGCTTTTGCCGCTGAGCTAAATCCCCAGCCCCAAGAGTTTTCTTTTGAGATCTAAGTGAGATAAAGTATAGCTCCAAAACTTTGATTAAAGTCTTTTCTTTGTTAGTTTTCTGAAACTGTATTTCTAATATACTTAAAACAGTTTGTAGGGCCGGGGATGTAGCTCAGCTGCACAAGTGCTTGCCTGGCAAGCCTGAGGTCATGAGTTTGATTCCAGGTACATAAAAAAAAAACAAACCAACAAACAAAACAAACCATTTTGTTAAACAGGCTGAACAGGTTCCCTTTTCAAAATAAGAGAAAACTATTTTGTCTTTTGTGATTCTGTAACATTGTGTTAATGTCTGATAAGGACAAAGTCTACATCTATAATAACCTAAGCTTTAAGGAAAAAAATCAAGTCCCATTGGCTTATCTATCTGTCCTGAAATTTTAAAATGTAGGTAATCCTTTAATGTTCCCTTGGCCAAGGACAGGTCGTACTTGGGTGACAATGATTGTGTTTATTTCTTTATTTGTATGACTGCCTATAAGGCTTTCGTGTTTCTCCTCCTGTAGTCATCTGTCATTTAAAGGAATATTATCATTATAACTGATTTTTTTATCTTAAAAAGAAAAGAACAAATCAAAGTAACAGAAACAAACACAAAAACAACACAACACAACACAAAAACAATAAAAATGTTGCAGAATTTCAAAATGAGATGACAGGAAGTCAACAGTGGTTGTTGTATTACTTACTGTTATCTTTAAAGTAGTTGTTCAGATTACCAGATATAGGTATGCAAGATTGGTCAAACAATTAAGCATTAATTGCCCCTGTAAATAAACCGATAACATTAGTAGTGCAATTATCTTAGCTATCTTGTGC
>NW_004955595.1:195394-196593 GCF_000276665.1 Chinchilla lanigera
TATTGAGCAGTTTCTTTCCCTTTCACTATATGTATTGCACCTTTCAGATTTTACTTACGCTTTTAGATTTTTACACTAGGGAGACAATATGGTGTTTACATGCGTGAGTCTCATCTATTTCACTTATGAGTATGGTCCCTTATTGCATCCATTTACCTTTATTTTATTTTATTTTATTTTTTTTCCAGTACCAGGAATCAAACTCTTGACCTTGCACTTGCCAGGCAGGCACTGTGCCACTGAGCTAAATCCCCAGCCCCTTCCATTTACCTTGAAAGGCCTTGAGTTTATCTTTCTTTATACCTGAGTGATACTCCCTTGTATAAAAATAGCACATCTTTTTTATTCATTCCTCATTTGATGGACGTTTGGGTTGTTTCCAAGATTTAGCTATGACAAATTGTGCTGCTATAAACGTGAGAGCACATATATTGCTGTGGTATGATGTTTTTCATTCTTCTGGGAAAACACCCAGAAGGGGAATAGCTGGGGTAAATGGGACCTCTAGTCTTAATTCTTTGAGCAATGTCCAGACTGATTTCCAAAGTGGTTGCACCAGTTTACATTGCCATCAACACTGGAGAAGGGTTCCTTTTTCCCCACAGCCCCTCCTGCTTTTGTTGATTTCTTGATGATAGCTGTTCTTACTGGGGTGAGATGAAATCTCAGTGTTGTTTTAAAACTAGACCCATGTCTATCACCATGCAGTAAACTAAAGTTAAAATGGATTAAAGATCTAAATATTAAAGTAGAAACACTAAATCTACTGGAAAAGAAAGTAGGTCGAAATCTCGAAGACATAGAGGTAGGCACAGACTTCATGAACAAAACCCAAACTTCAAGTGAAAAAAAATCAAAGAATCAACAACTGGGATCTCATCTTATTAAAAAATTTTTGAACCTCAAAAGAAATCACCAATAGAGTGAAAAGACAACCCACAGAGTGGGAAAACATTTTTGTGAACTGTCCCTCAGACAAAGGACTTATATCTAGAACATATAAAGAATTGAAAAAAATCAGACGCCCGCAAATTCAAAGACCCAATCCAAAAATGGGAATCTGAAAGGAATATGCACTTATCAGGTGAAGAAACACAAATGACAAAAAAATACATGAAAGAATTTTCGACATCATTGGTCTTTCGAGAGATGCAAATTAAAGTAACTCTTTAATTTTAAACTTATTCCCAAGTATGAAA
>NW_004955595.1:200773-201902 GCF_000276665.1 Chinchilla lanigera
AAAAAATACATGAAAGAATTTTCGACATCATTGGTCTTTCGAGAGATGCAAATTAAAGTAACTCTTTAATTTTAAACTTATTCCCAAGTATGAAATCTTTTCACTCATATGTCAAACTTGAATGTCCCATTCTCACCTCTAACAGCTTATCAGAGGCAAAACTCTTTATCTTTTCTCCATAGATTTCTTTCCAAATTCATTGTGTAGAGAACATTTCAGGAAAACAGTGTACTCACCTCATTTTTGCAGGAGAATCAAACCTCCAAGTTTAGTGTAACTTATTTATAATACATCTAGTTAATAAGGGAATCAGATAAGTTACAATTGGCGTTTTTCTCAATATGTGGCATCTCTATTCATCTTCGACTTTAAATTTCTATTTCTCTCCGTGGACCTAAAATACTGATTAACTATGAATATAATAATGCTATTATTATCTCCCTCACCTAGGTTACTGATTGCATCATATCTGAACTAATACGTTGTACCTTAACTGAGCACTTTGACAACATCTTATCTATTCACGTTTTCTGCATCCTAACAAACTCACAGATTTAAGGATTATTTTTCTGGAATACAGTTTATCACTTTACAGCTTTACTTGTAGACACCTATAAGAACTGAAAGTAAAATTAAGCCTCCTCATGTAAGCATACAAAAGTGATTCGACTTTGCTAAACTCATTGTGCCTGCTTTACCCAATATTAGTTTCTGCTCCTCTCTTACCTTTGCCCATCAGTCCCAAAACACTCTGTGCTAACACCTGTCATACTTCCTTTTGCTATCAGTCCTTGAGGCTGGCTGTCTCCAGAACCGGAAATATTCTTTCCATTGTTGCGAAGGTAATCCTTTCAGCTTCCACACACTTCCACTGAAACTTCCTCCTCTTTCTTATCAGTTCATAAACTTAAAAAATCACTTTGATACTTCACTTTATCAAATGTATTTAATTACATATTATATAATATTGTTCACTTTTCACTTAGCTCATGTCAGTATTACCTACTCTCCATATATAAGATCAAAACTTATACTTGATTCTTTCTTTGTATCTGCAGAGAACTACTGCTCTTTGTTTCTTTGCTTTCTCTCTCTCTCTCTCTCTCTCTCTCTCTCTCTCTCTCTCTCT
>NW_004955595.1:202002-225664 GCF_000276665.1 Chinchilla lanigera
CCCAGCCTATTGTATGTTAAATAATAGTAGATGTTCAAGAAATACTGATTGCCTTAGTCACTTTTGTTTCTGATACACAAATGTGATAAATTACATAGGCAGTTTGCAAGTGTTTCCTCTTTAAAACAAAATTGCTTTGAAAATATTTGGAAACTATACTTGAAAAGTAAATACAAATAGTAGGCCAGACATGTACTCTGTGACTAAAACTGTATGAAAATATTTACAATTTATTTTTGACATTGTTTTCTCAATCAGAGTAGGAATAAAAGATTGAGGTTCTACCTTGTTGGCTGAGTTAATTTGAAAGTAAAAATATAATGAGATGAATAAAATTACACATTTAAATTATTCAGAGCAGTGGAAGGCACTTAATGAATGACAACAACTTCTCTGTCCTCACAGAAGGAACTAATAAAGAGCATTAGCTAATGTGATACATGTTTCCAGATCAGGGTGTACTACGCAATGCATTGTTTTTCTGTCTCTGTTTAAATCTATATATTGTATATCAAGTGACTGATTATTTTCTGATTTTTGTATGTTGTAAGATTCTTAACAGGCTACTCTGCTTTTGATCTCCAGTTCATTTTGCAAAAATTTTAGGTTGTGGCCCTGCTCCTTTCAGGTAGCAGTCCTTTTGCAATATTTAAATACCTCACTTTATTTTATTTTCCTCTACTAAAATGGTATTTCTTGTAACTTTTGGCACAGTGCAATGTTTAGGAGATAAAGAATGCTTTCTTAGATTTCCACTGTGTCTTTCTACAAAGTTTTCTCACTTATGGTAATCCTCCTTCTAGATTGTCGGAAAAGGATTTACAGTGAATTGTTTGAGCAGAATAAACATAAGAGTCTTGTCCTTTGCAAGTCAGCTTAATCCATCTGAGGCTGACATTTTGGTGCAACTCATAAAAAATGTGTTAGTACATAAATACATCATTTGAAGAGGTAAATTATTGGCCATGTTTTTCCCTTTAGAATACCCTATCTCAATTATCCTGTTTTTGATACAAAACAATCATAAAGTATTTTCCACATGTTGCTTTGAAATGTATATATTGTTAAATGGATTTCCTTCCGCTTTTCTCCCAAAGTGTTAGACAAATATTCGTTCAAGAAAATAAATTCTACTGAATTCACCAATATATAAAAGCCCTTTTCAAGAATGTTTTACTCAATAACTTTCTGGAACTGTGCAGCTGTGTACAAATATTTCAGGACTTATTAAAGATCCCCAAATTTGATTTACCCTAAAGTACTAGTGCATCAAAATATAACCAAGTCTTAAATGTATGAATTGATTCAAAGTAGTACTTATTGCCTGAATTGATGTAACTTGCACTGAAATTCTGTAACCCAAAATAGACTGTCAAAAGTACCTCGTTGAGGGGCTGGGGATTTAGCTCAGCGGCAAAGCGCCTGCCTGGCAAGCGCAAGGTTGTGAGTTCGGTTCCCGGTACCGGAGAAAAAAAAAAAAAAGTACCTCGTTGACACTCTAAATTTGCCTCATCCTACTGTTCCTAAGAATTAGACGCAGCACAAGAAAATGCTGACAAGTTGTTTTTCTTTTTTCATATTTGGCTCTCTTCATTTCAAGTAAAATCTACTAAAAAGCTCCCAAAGTCGAGTGCTAGCTACAAGTTATAAATGTGTGAAGAATCATCTTGTATTTAATAGAGAGAAGTACATTGGGTTCTGCATATAAATTAAACATCCCCATAAAAGTTCTTCAAAGTTACAATTAATGCATTACATCACTTTAATTTTAATCAAGTTTAATTGCAGAAAATTGTGACAATGACAGAAGGCTCTTTTCCAACCTAAGTTTTCTGTATATTTTCCTTCCTGGTGGTTTGTTATGTCTCCATACGTTAAACGTTCAAAAAACAGAAAAACTGCAGACCTAAAACAATTGTTTTCATTTATTTTAATTTCTTTCTAATACCAATATTTTCATTTATGGAGAATATTTTATAGGTTTTCAGACAATTTGGAAAATGTCCTATTATTGAGATACTTTTTTAAAAAAATATGACCTAGACAAAAATGGCTATTGATCATAATTTTACTCTGTGTGAACTAAATATAAACTTCTTCTGTCTGGTATACAACCGAGAAAAAAATATATATATATATGAAACTCAAGTGATTGTTACATGTTTGACTCATTGATTTATTCTCACCAAATTAATCAAATAAAGAAGCTTGGGTATGTCAGATAGTAATTAATACAGTAGTCTCAGGAACTACTCAAATTATGTTTGCATTAACTATTTCAATTTGTTGTGTTACAAGAAAGGAACAAATAGGAAATTTTAGTAAATTGCATTATTATTTCTCTCTCTCACACAGGGGAAAAGAGAGCATGAGACAGAGAGAGGGAGAGAGAGAACACACACAGAAATTCATCTAAATTATAGGTGATACTCAGTTAGTGAAGATTCTCTCTGCACAAGTATTCTTGATCTATTTAGGATGTTTCAAAATATGTGAATTTATTTTATTTTATTTTATTTTATTTTATTTTTTTCTCCAGTACCAGGAACCGAACTCACAACCTTGCGCTTGCCAGGCAGGCGCTTTTGCCGCTGAGCTAAATCCCCAGCCCCTGTGTATTTATTTTAAAACAGACTATACTTAAAGGAGAAGTACAAGTGGCTTTCTGGGGCAGCCAGATCTACACATTGGTTGAGGCTTCCTAGATAGCAACGAAATTGATAAGCAATAACATACAGAAAATGTGCCCAATGGATTTGAGTTAGCAGGAACAAAAGCAGATGGAATTACGATTTATCTTTCTGAAACGTATAAACATTTGCAAAAATTGCTACAGTTGTAACATTGAGAGGAAACAGGATAAACTACAAAATAAAAGTATTTTCAAAAACCTATTGGGAAGCAGAAACTTTGAAGACACCTAATAATCTACATGCCAAAAATAATAAGGACCTCTGAGGAAAACAAAGATCTACAAATGTTTTAATAATTAGTTTAACATTAGGAGGAAGACTACCTTTAATATATTTTATAGGCCACGTGTGGACTTCATGACAATTTAGAACGTTTGAGTTTCTTAGTGCAGCAAGTCTGCTTGTCTATTGAAGAAGCTGTGGAAGGGATAATAGAGATCCTGTCTTAGGCACAAGCACATCGAGAAGGTGTTGAAACTAAGTCACAATCTCCATTCTACATTAGGTAAAATTGCCTACATAGCATATTTTTAAGATGAGAAAGGAGGCATGCTCTCTATTTTACATAATAATTCTTTATTTGAAGCTGTTATTTTTTATACACAAGTCTGCCACTTGCCAGACATGTGAAGCAGCAAGAAAATGAGATGCAAAGCAGGAAACAGTACAACAAAAGATCAAAGAATGAACCAACTATTGGAAACATCAGAGTGGACGTTTAAAATAATTATGCCAAATATGTTGAAGGACCTGCTGGAAGGTGTGGACAGTTATTTTAAAAGCATATCAAAGCACTTGCCTGAGCAGAAGAAACAATCATGGAAATAAAACAGATTAACACAGAAAACATATTTGATAAAATCCAATCAAACATTTCTCAACATGATAAAAGTCATCTACAAAAAGTATACAGCTTACAGTGTAGCTCATGGTGAGAGAATGAACAGTTTCCTTCCAAGATCAAAAAAGGCAACGGTGTCCACTGTCATTTAGTCACTCAACATTTCACTGAAGGTTCCATATAGCAAAATAATTAAGAAAAATAAAGAAACAGAATCTAGTTTGAAAAAAGTAAAAACTTTCTTTTTCATGATCCTCTATGCAGAGAATTAATTAATGTCCACAAAGTGAATTATCAGAATGAATAGAATTAAACGAGAGCTTAGCAAGGTTATACAACACAAGATCAATACACAAGAATCAATTGTATATACAGATAAGAAAGGGTTTGACAAACAAAACAACTAGAAAGTGGAAAAATTATAACAGAGAACTTAATACTACCTGATTTCATGATTTGTATTAAAGCTCTTGTGGTTAATACAGTGTGTCACTGGTAAAAATATAGACAACTGGGTAAATAAAAATAGACTGACAGAGTATAAGCAGATGTATACATAAAACAGCTTCTCTACAAAAGTACAAATGCAATTCAGTCGAAAAATAGTTGTCCCTTCAAAAAGTTATACAGGGAAAAATTTTATACTTTGAATGAAGGAAAAATAGATGCAATCAATACCTTAAGCAATATTTACCAGTTAAGTAAAATCTATTATGTGCACATATATGAAGCCTAACACTATAAAAATTCTAGAAGAAAACAAAACAATAATTCCTTGTGACCTTTGATATTAGATATTAAGTATATATAACATTAAGCACATTCTATTAATTTTTGAAGTGTTAATCAACATTAAAAACACTTCAAAAGACACTGCTCGGAAAATGAAATAACAAGTTTCAAATGAGGAGAGAGTATGTGAAAATCATGTATCTGATAAAACAGTTCTAATTAGTGCATCCACAGAGAATTCTAAGTAGTAGATAACAGGACAAACAACCAAACCCAGTTTTTAAATGAGCAAATGTTTTAAACACACACTTTATCAAATAATTTGTATGGATAGAAAATAAGCACACAAAAAGATTTTCAACTTCATTATTAACAAAGACAAAGCATTTAAAAATCACCATGAGGTACGCACACGTATTAGAATAAGTAAAGTTAAAACGACTGGCCACTTCAGGCATAGGTAAACATCCAGCACAATTGGAATTTTTGTATACTCCTAGTCATGATGTAACATGATATAGCCGTGATACAAAACAGTTCGGCAATTTCTTAAAAAGTTGTGATCCAAGTCTCCCATGCCTCGATAACTATCCAAAAGTTTGTTTCCAGGCAAAAAATTAGAAACATAGCAACTTTACTCTTAGTATCGAAAATCTAGACATGACGTGGCCATAAGTGGATTATTGTCTAAACAAAGTGATCTGGCCACATAGTGCAAGAGTATTTAGTAATGAAAAGGATTGAGCTATTGTTGTACACACCATCACAGATAAATCTGGAAGTGATTTTGCTGGGTGAAAGAAAACAGAAAGAGACGGGGGCTTGTAATGATTGATTTCATTCGCATAAAATTTTAAAATGGGCTATCTAAAAGAGGATTTGTTATTGTGGGAGAGAGATGTGTCAGGAAAGTGTGTGTGGGAAGAATTAGAAAGGGCTATTTATAAAGGTGTGAGGACATTAGTCAACTTTCTTACCTTGCTTGTGGTTTGATCAGTGTCAAAAATCATTAAATTGTTCATTTAAAGCTTACACAGGTTATTATGTGCTAATCATATATCAATAAAGAAGTTGCTTTTTAAAAAAACACAAAAAATTGAAAAGTAAAACAAAAGCATATAGAAGAAAACTGACGTATTTTTAAATAAGCAATAGCTAATGTAGGAAATGAACAAGAGGAATTACACAAACTGTATTATTTGTTTTCAGTAACAGATCATCCCCAAACACCATGGCTTAAAATATATCTTTATTATATCACAATTTCTGTGGGGAAGCAATCTGGCACAGCTTGCCTTGGTCTTCTGTTTCCTGGAAATCTGTAATCAAGCTGTCAGGCCTAATTCTGAAGTTTCATCTGAAAGATTCACCAGAAAGGTGTTTGGTTCCATGCTCACATATGTGGTAGTTAACAAGGTTGAGTGCTTTGGAAAAATTAGACTGAGGGCCTCAGTTCTTTTTTGGATGTCAGAGGACAGTGCTCCCAGGTACTGCTGATGGAGCCTGCTGCACCGCAGCAAGCATCAGAGAAGACTCACAGAGAATATGCCTGCATGTACATGTCAGGGAGACAGGACTGGGGGAAAACAGACTCAAGATTATATGATGTACAGGTACAAATTGCCTATGATGAACTATCTAAAATTTACCAATGTAATTAATTAAAAAATGAAATCATAAAATGAATAAAGAGTCAAGTCATAATCATTTTTAACTTCATCACAGAGGGACATGCTATCATTGCTGTCATATTCCGTCACTAGCTCCATGGCCCGCAGTTGTGCTTGAGGAATACAGAAGGGTGTGAGTATCAGGACGCAGGGGACAGTGATACCCATGTGTGAAAACCTGTCTGGCACAGAACTCAAGAGTCAAAAATTAGTCCTATGAAAAAGTAAGAAAATCCAGCAACACTGAATTAAAAGGGGGATGTGGCATAGTTTTCAAATTACAGAAACGGAAACTTAATTTTACTTGCTGATTACCAAAAGATGCTAAATTATTGTGATCAACTTCATGCCAACAAATTTGAAAATGAATTCTAAGTGGAAAAAATTACATTGGAATCTCCAAATTTTTCAAACCTGACACAACAAGAAATAGAAGATCAGAATAGGCATATAAGCATTTAAAAATTGCTTTGCTGTTTAAAAAAGAAATAATTTGTTTTTTCCCAAACTTTAAAAAATAGAGGAAATATCATTTTATGAGACAAGTATTACCCTAAAATCAAAACCAAAAATACTATAAGAAATATAAATTACTAGCAACATTTTCGTTTACTATAGCGTTAAATGTAACAAAATAAGAGAAAATTTAAAGTAGCAAGAAATAAAATTATATCATCACTGATTTATTCCAGGGAAGTATGTTTGTGTTAATAAAGAAAAATCAATCCATATTTGTTCATGTAGCATTTATTGAAATGATTAAACTTAATTTGAACCATTAGTAGGTAAAACATAGTATGAAGTATAATTATTGATTCTACTTATCTAAATATGTACAGATAAATTGTTATTTACTAACTTGAGATTATATGTTTACAACATTTAAAACTATTCTAATATATCTCCTATGTCAGTAAAAAGTTCTTAACAATTTATGAAATAATGAATGGACAGTATCTCTTCATATAAATTTAACATAATACTGTAACTAAACCCATATTTATGTACATTTCAGTTACCTCAAATTTGTTAGAATAAAATAATCTTTTGATGAACCTCTGATACCCACTTTTTTTGTCTTTTGAGACAGGGTTTCACTAAGCAGTTCTGGCTGACCTTGAAATCACTTTGCAGCCTCAGCTGGCCTCGAACTCACAGTGATCCTCCTGTCTCAGCCTCCTGAGTGCTGGAATTACAGGTGTGTGCCACCACACCTGGCATATACCCATTTTTTAAAACCTCTATAGGAGCCGGGGGTATATCTCAGTGGCACAAGGGCCTGCCTGGCAAGCGCAAGATCCTGAGATCGATTCCCAGTACCTAAAAATGAAAAATAAATAAAAATCTCTTTATTTCCTAAATTTAAATCTGTTGAAGTAGCTCTCATGACCAATGTAATGCATGTTTTTAAGTCTTCTGATAAACATTCTAATAAGAATCTGGCCTAGATGCCTACATGGTACTGTATGTCCATGTTTGCAATGCTTCCGTTCATTAAAAGAACTAGAAAATCTGAAAACATTGCTAAAATTAAAAACATTGTCATACTTCAAAGGCAAATTCAAATGTCTACAAAATGGAACTCAAACATAAAAGGAGAGTCCTAGATAAGTCGTAAGCCCTGTTAGATCTTAGGAAAGGAATTGGTCACTGTTGCCAGGTGTTTAAGCCATCAGAGGTACAGTAGAGGCTAATAGTGCAATGAATATGTGCTGGGAATAATGTTTTAAACCAAGTATAGGCTGCAATCTGCAACATTTCCCAGCATTGTCATGAATCCACATAGAACTGAAGTCTACAAATGCTGCACAATGTGGTTAGGGTTTATCAAGCGATCTTAGAACTAGGAAGCTTAGGTCTTAGGGCTAAGACTGAACCTGTTCTAAGAGATTCATGTATGCTCGTGTTTTTCTTTGTGGTTCTCTCATCATGGATCAAACAGAAACAATATCCCATTCATTTGTCAGGGGATTTCAGCTCAAGAAAGGCAAAAAAGAAAAGAAAAAAATACTATCCTAAATAAAATAGCACACCAACTTGCATTCCTATGAGGAAAATTAAAATTAAAAACTTCAGCAAATTAAAAAACGGAGATGCACTCATATCCTGAGCACTCATTTCCTGTAAATGCAAATTATAAATAAGTTGAGTATGATTTTTAAGTAAGTGACAAGAACACTCAGGAGACAAATGAAGGAGTTCAACATTTAAAATAGGTGACGCTGAGGGAACAGGAGGCAAGAACTGAAACAGGACAGGTGGTTATGAAAAAGTTAGGGCTTCTAGAAATTAAATATATATTCATACAAAAATTTGAAAAATTGACAAACTAAAGAAGATACAGCAGAAAAGAGTACAAGTGAGAGGAATATATTTTCTATAACAAATTTAAAATTATATATATGTGTGACATAATTTTATTCTTACTGGTACACATGCGTAATACATAGTCATTGCATCTGTTATGAAGAGTTGGTCCACATACGTCGCACATCTTAATTCTTTTCACAACCCCATTCCCTTCTCTCCTCTGCTCTGTCTCTTGGTGACCTCACATTTTAAATTTTAGGGCAACTTTTGATTACCAGAAAATTGCATAGTAGTTTCCTCATGTATCACCGTTTCCCTCTATTATTGACAAGTTAACAGTGTGATACATTTGTTTCCATGACTGAGCAATTTTTCTACATTATTATCAACTAATACTCATTTCTCATTCAGATTTACTTAGTTTTACATCTAGTGTCCTTTTGTTACTCAAGAATCCCACCAAGTATATATCATATTAAATTTACTTTTCATGTCTTTAGGTTCATTTTGGCGTTGAGAGTTGGTTAGAATCCCTGGTTTTGATCATCTTGGTAATTTGGATGGTTGTGCAATAGATGTTTTATACAATTTCCTTCTATTAGGATTTTTAGGATGTTTTTTCTTAGGCTTTTATGCTATTTTAGCAAGAAGACCACAGAGGTAAAGTGCCATTTTCATCACACAAAACATGGGTAATTACAATTCATCTGATTGTTCAGTGATGATATTAATTTTAACCAACTGGCTGAGGTTAGGTCTTTCAGATTTTTCAATGGAAAGTTACAATTATTTTTCCACCCTTCAGTTCTGTACTCTTTTGAAAGAAGTCATTATATGTTTCCCAACTTAAGGAATCAGTACATTGCACCAACTTAATGAGGGCATATCCACATAAAATACTTCGAATTTTTCTGCAAGAATATTTGTCTATTCTTCCTATTATTCAACATTTTGTTTATAGCAGGATAGACACATGGATAATTACACTGTACTTTGGGTTATAGCCCAGTGATATTTTATTGTTTAAATCATTCCATCTGGACATTGGGAGCTCTTTAAGTCAACACTTGTATCCCTTAGTCATACATCTCTCATTGTAAGTGTTTTGTTGTGTTCTAATTTTTTATTTGCTTGATTGGCAGTGTTACAAGATGCTCCAGTATTATCTTGTGTATTTCTTAATCTATTCCTAGAGTCAGCCATTTTCTAAGGGAACCTTGTTTCTTTTTGTAAAAGAATCATGCTATAAATCCAGATGTGGACTGGCTAGTTTTAAATCACTTCCTTTAATACTTCTTGTAAGTGGAGATCTGCTAGGAATACATTTATTCTATTTTTATATTTGGGAATGTCTTTGTTTCACTTCATTTGGGGGGGTTGTTTTGCTGAATATAGAATTCTTTTTTGACAATCTTCACTGCCTTCTGATCTCCATAGTTTCTGATGAAATGTAGCTAATAGCCTTGAGATTGTCTTATATGTGATCATTTGCTTTTTTCTTGCTGATCTCATAATTATTGTTTTATTTTAAAGAGACAAGGCCGGGAGTGGTGGCGCACTCCTGTAATCCAAGCACTCAGGAGGCCGAGGCAGGAGGATTCTTGTGAGTTTGAGACCAGCCTGGGCTACAAAGTGAGCTCAACGTCAGCCTGAACTGCACAGCAAGACCCTGTCTCAAAAACACCAAAAATAAATACATAAATAAATAAAATAAAGAGACAAAAAAGAGAAAAAAAAACAATAAAAACTATATACAATTCCAAAAGAAGATGATAGGAAATTAACAATAGTTATAATATTACATATTGTTATCTTCAAAGTAGTTGCTCAGATTACCAGGTATGGGCATGCAGAATTCTGATTTTATAATTATTTATCTCTATTTTTTTCAGAGATTGACTTTGAAATATCTACTTGGGGATTTTCTTGAGTATGTATTTTTTTGGAGTTCTTGAGCTTCTTGAATGTCTGTAAGTAATGCTTCTCGTCAGTTTGGAATTTTTTAGTCATTATTTTTTTCCACCGTGCTTTCTACTCCTTTCTCTATCTCTTCTTTCAGAATTTCCGTTATGGATATGTATGTGTGTTTAAACATTCTGCTGTTCATTTTCTTCACATTGTATAATCTCTCTTGTACTTAACTGATTCTTTCTTGTCCTAATTCAAGGATATTGCTGAATTCCCTAAAGGCTATTTCTTACAGATTATTGTATTTTTCAATTACAAGATTATTATTTGTTTTGTATATAATTTGTCTCTTTGTTAGTACTTTATACTTGATAAGGCAGTTGTAAAATCCTTGCTTTCACATGCTTTCTCTTAGTTCTTCAAATACACAGCAGCTGCTTTGAAAATTATTGCTAACCTAGCATTTACACCACTTCAGAAACACATTGTAGTGTTGTTTTTCTTTCTTTTCATATGTCTCCCTCCTAATACATCTCATGCCTTTTTGTTAGAACAGATTCTTTTAGATAGCATTTAAATGCTGTGGGTACTTACCTCCTTTTATCCAAGGAACTGATAACATTGCTATTGTATACTTGACAGTTTATTTTTAAGTGAATTGATTGAATTAATTCTATGAACTTGATTTTTCTGACTCTGTTGTCTATGGTTAGATTTTACTATCGTGTTTTTTTTTTTTCTATTTCAGCCAGCTTTCGTAGCCTAAAGGCTGTTATTGGTCAGTATACGTCACTTAGAAGTCAACGTTTGTGTTGAACACCCTCAGTCAGGTCGATTTTTATTCTCAGCTGTCAGATGCATGTTTGTCTTGGAGGCTACTGGCACTGTGAGAGAGCTTATGCTTTTACCTACCATTAAACCAGGGAATTGTAGCTTGAATTTCCTTTCTCTGATCCCTCCTGAGAGCACAGCCTTGGACCTGCACACAGTCTTCCAGACTGCCAGAAGTGTATGTAATTTTAGTTTTAAGTCTAGTTCCAACAAGCTGCCCCTGGGTCAGTGCAACTTTCATTGTATGAAATTTCATCTTGTGCTATAAACTTTAATGGTAAGCTATTGGTCTTAGGGTTAAAGTAGTATGAACCTAACATGTTTTATACACTATAGCTACAGTAAAAAGAAGAGTAAAAAATCTAACTTGATTTAAAGGGCTCAGTTTTAAAATATAAACAAAATGTTACAAATATTTGTTTAAAAATTACTTCCCTGATCCTCATACAAATAGCTTGTATAATGCTAAGTAGGGAATCCTTAAGAGAATAACAACACATTCACTTTATTTTTCTACACCAGTACAGGGCTTTATTTTGTAACTCCCTTAGAAGAGTGCATTTGACGATATTTGGCTTAGATTTTATTATTGTATCGAATAATCATACTTAGACATTTTGTGAAAGCTCAGGAAAATGTGTATGTACATAAAATCTAGGTACATTTAGATGTGCCAGTATATTGCAATAACTAAAGTTTATTTATCTATGTTTAGTTAAAGCAGGTTTTTTTTTTTTCGGTTTTTCTCCGGTACCGGGAACCGAACTCACGACCTTGCGCTTGCCAGGCAGGCGCTTTGCCGCTGAGCTAAATCCCCAGCCCCTAAAGCAGGTTTATTGCATGGATTAAAAATATAATAGATGTACTCCTTCACTTCCACATTTATATCCTTAGAAGGGAAAAATGATAAAATAACAAAGAGTAGAGTTCAGTAAAGGTAAGAAAGATGAGTTTCATTTCCAGTTAGGCAAATAACAACCTGTCTTTTCTTGAGTAGCTTGCAAACAATGCAATGAGATATGTCAACTGTAAATAACACCAAATCTAGCAATAATTAGAATTTATAAGATATGTACTGTATAGCTGGTACAAAGGTAGATGAGCAATATTACTTTTGCTCCCAAGTTGCTAATAAAGAATGAAAAACTAACCTACACTACAAGTATAATGAAATAATTCACTGAGAAAATAGTGCTTATGCAGGATGTTCACCAAGATTTCAGTTTTATGAATAGACTCACATTTTATTTATCCATTTATCAGTTGATAGATTTGAGCTGTTTCTGTATTTTAGTCCTTACGAAATCTGTTGTAATAAAAAATTGCTTACACATTTTCGTGGGGATATATCCTCAGTTCTCTTCAGTGGGTAACTTGGAGTGAAATTATTGGGTAATACATTAACAATATGATAAACATTTTGCATAATCACCAGATTATTTCGAGAGTGAATGCACTGTACTACATTTCTACCAGCAGTGTATGAGGGTTGCAATTTCCCCGCATCTATGCCAATACTTACTATTTTTTGTCTTTTCATCACAGCCACTCGTGTAACTTCAAAATGGTGTCTCGTTCTAAGGGTACATCATCATCAAATTTACAAAGACAAAAGTATCACAAGAGAAGATTCTTAGTAACTGACAACTGTCTCAGGTTGGTATAACAAAGTACCATAAACTGGTTGGCTTATAGACAACAGAAATTTATTTTTCCTATTTGTAGAGGGAAAATGTCCAAAATGAAGGTGCAGCATGGTCAGATTATAGTCAGGGCCATCTTCCAATGGGAAGACACTTGACTTTTTGTTGCATCCTCATGTGACCAAAGGAAGTTAGCTAGCTCTCTGACCTCTTCATGTAAGTGCACATTCCTTTCTAGAGGACTCCAGCTTCAGGAGGAGATTATCTCTTAAAGACCCTCCAAGTACCACCACAGTGGAATTCAGATTTGAACATACAAATTTTAGTGAAACAAAAACATTCACTGCATTGCACCAAACAATTATTAGAAGGGTGAAATTCAAACCCAAAATGAAATAACACTTCACTAACACTAGGATGGATATATTTTTAAGGGAAAACATGTGTTCATAAGGGTGTGGAGAAATTAAATCCTCAGATATTCTTGGTGAGAATTTAAAAATCATGCCACTCAAGATGTACACATTACCTCCTGGATCCCCTTGCATATGTCAGAGATTTTAAAAGGCACTGTAGGTATTTCTCTTAAATTTTGGCCTGGCTTCTAATTGCAGCAACTATTAGTGCAACTTCAGGAGCAGCTGTGATATCTAACATTTAGGTCAGTAACAATGATGCCTTGTTCGTGGGGCTTTTCTTGGGCACACAAGATAGGTCACATGGGAAGGACGAGCTGTAGCTTCTGAGGAGACCCGAACCTGATTTTCCCTCCGTGGTGACTGTAACATGGCTGACTTTCAAGAGGACTAGAGAGCGTGGTGGGTAGGACGTGAGTAGAGCAAATTTTCTTAGATTTTTGTAAATACTTGGGTAAGTATTCAAGCTGTTGCAAGTCTTCGGTTACTTTCCAAAACTTGAATAAAATCTGATGTTGATGATTATCCACTGTGTTCATGGTTTTTATAGAAAAGACAATTTACAGTTTCTCAGTCCCCCACCATGCTAGATTGTTTGGTGTTACTCATACTCATGCAGGAAAGAAAGGCTATTGGATAGCTTATTAGTTACTGTATTTAATTTGATAAAAAGGAATGGATTATTGCCCTTTTTTCTATCATTCTCTATTTTTTAATTGACTCTGCTTTTATTTTTTATGAAAAAAGTAAACAAAATTTCATAACCAATAAAGAGAATAGAAATAGCTATTACACCGTGTATCTTTAACTGTAATGTAGTTACTCAGAGTACAAGACATAAACTAAAGATATTTATGAAAAAAGTAACAGATAATAACAAATTTTGATTTTGACAAACAAAGATAAAGTTGCAGTATAAATCAAACCAATTAGTATATACATGGAAACAGTTTTTTTTCTTTCTTTCCTTTTTTTTTTTTTTTTTTTCCAGTACCAGGAATTGAACTTAGGACCTCATGCTTGCCAGGCAGGTGCTGCACCGCTGAGCTAAATCCCCAGCCCCTATACTGAAACATTTTTGAAACAATAAAATTTTTAATTTGGGAACTATTTGAATTTCTTTCTACTTATTTATCTATTTTCTATTTTGTTTTTAATTTTTTGAGTTCTTCATAGAATCTTGATGTTAGTCTTCCATCTGTGGAGTAGCTGGCAACATTTTTCACATTCTGTAGATTGTCTCTTTACTCTGTTAGTTGTTTCCTTTGTTATTCAGTAGTTTTTAAATTTGGTGGTCCCATTTGTTGGTTCTCGATATTATTTTTCATGCCAATAGGATTCTGTTCAGAAGGTCCTTACCTATAACCTATGTCTTCAAGAGTTTTACCTACTTCATCTTCCAGCAGATTAAACGTTTCTGTTTTAACATTTAGATCTTCGATCCATTTTGATTTTAGTTTAATGCATGGTAAGATATGTGTCTAGACTCAGTCTTCTGTAGTGGATATCCAATTTTCCCAGCACCATTTACTAAAGAAGCTATCATTCCTCCAGTGTATATTTTTGGCCACTCTGTCAAAGATCAAATAGCTGCATGTGCCTGGGGTTGTTTCTGCTTCTTTTATTTTGTTCCACTAACCTGCATGTCTGTTTTTGTGCCAGTACCATGTTCTTTTAATCACTGTAGCTGTATACTGTAACTTCAGGTCTGGCATTATGATACCATCTGCTTTACTTTCGCTACCCAGGATTACTTTTGCTATCCTGGGCCTCTTCTCATTCCATATAAATTTAGAATTACTTGCTCTAGCTCTGAAAAGTCATGTTGGTATTTTGATTGGAAATGCATTAAATCTGTAGATCAATTTTGGAAATGATGCTATTTTGATTATGTTGATTCTCCTTAATCAGCAGCAAGGGATATAATTCCATTTTCTGACCTCTTCTTTAACTTCCTTTTTCAGTCTGATGTAATTTTCATTGCATAGATCTTTCACTTCCTCAGATTAATACTTAAGCATTTAACTTTGTGATACTGTTGTGTGAAAGATATTGTTTTCCTAATTTCTTTTTCTGTGGGTTTATTATTAGTGTATACGAATGCTATGATTTTTGTGCTTATTTTGTATCCTGCTACAATGTTAAATCTGATTATCAATTTCAGGAGTCTTTTGGCAGACTTTTTTGGGTCTTGAAGGTAAAAGATCAGGTAAAGGGAGGAACAGACACAAATTAGTACAATTAGAAATGAAAAAGATAAATTCACAACAGACACTGTCGAAATCCTGAGAATTATTAGCAATTAATTCAAAAACATACATGCCAAACAACTGGGTAATACAGTAACAATGTGATAAGCATTTTGCATACTCACCGGATTATTTCCAAAGTGAATGTATTGTACTATATTTCTACCAGCAATATATGAGGGTTGCAGTTTCTCCACATCTATGCCAGTATTTCAAATAATGATTCTTTGAGTTTTGCTTTCCTATACATATTACTTTTATTTCTTTCTCTTGCCTTGATGCTCTGGCTAATGTTTCAAGGACTATGTTGGACAAGAGTGGTAGTAATGGACATTCTTGTCTTGTTTCTGATTTTAGAAGGAAGGCTTTCAGCTTTTCCCCATTTAATATGATGTTGGTCGTAGGTAGATCATAAAAGACTTTCACCATGTTGAGATAAGAACCTTCTATACCTGTTTTCTTCAAGCTTTTTAAAATTATTATTATCACAAATGGATGTTGGATTTTGCCAAGGGCTTTCTCTGCATCTATTGAGGTGATCATGTGATTTCTGTCTATTTATGTGATGCATTACATTTATTGATTTGCATGTGTTGAACCATTCTTGCATCCCTGAAGTGAAACCTGCTTGGTCATGGTGTATCATCTTTTTGATGCTTTGCTGCATCCTATTTGCCGGTATCTTCTTAAGGAATTTTGTATCTATGTTCATTAGAGAAACTGGGCTATAGTTATCTTTTTTGGTTGGGTCTTTGTCTAGTTTTGGGATCAGGATAATATTAGCTTCTGAGAATGATTTTAGAAGTACCGTTTTTTTTTTTTGGTACCAGGAATCGAACTCAGGGCCTTGCACTTGCCAGGCAAGCACGTGTGCCACTGAACTATATCTCCAGCCTTAGAAGTACTCTTTTCCTCTTTATTTCATTAAAAAGTTTGAGGAATATTGGACTTAGGTCTTCCCTGAAGTTCATGCAGAATTTGGGTGTGAATCCATTAGGCCTTCGGCTTTTCCCAGTTGGCAAGATTTTAAAAAAATTATTATTACTGCTTCAATTTTACTATGTGTTATTAGACTGTTCAAGATTTTTAAGTCTTCTTGGTTGGCAATTTGTATATGTTTAGAAAGTTTTCATTTCTTCTGAGTTCTCCAGTTGTTTGGCACATATGTTTTTGAATTAGTTGCTGATAATTTTCATGATTTTGACAGTGTCTATTGTGAATTTACCTTTTTCATTTCTAATTGTACTAATTTATGTCTTTTCCTTCCTTTTTTGGCTAAGATTGGCTAACGGTTTGTCAATTTCATTTATTCTTTCAAAGAACCAGTGCTCTGATTAACTGATTCTTTGTAGTTTTTTTTCCTTTTCCCCCGGTACCAGGAATCGAACTCAAGACCTCGCGCTTGCCAGGCAGGCTCTGTGCCACTGAGCTAAATCATCAGCCCCTCTTTGTAGTTTTTTAAGTCTCCATTTCATTGATTTTTACTCTAAACTTTCTAATTTCCTTCCTTGTACAAGCTCTGGGTTTTGGATTGTTTTTGTTTTTCTAAGACTGTAAGATGTATTATGAGATTATTTATTTGGGGTTGCTCTATTTTCCGATATGGGCATTCACTGCTATAAACTTCCATTCTAAGGCTGCTTCCATTGTGCCCAATAAACTCTGATATATTATACTGGCGCTATCATTTAATTCTAAGAACTGTCTTATTTCTTCTTAATTTCCTCTGTGAACCATGATTATTCAAGAGTGTGTTGTTTAATTTCCATACATTTAGAGTTTCTGTTTTTATTTTATTTTAAAGATAAAAAAATACAACAAAATAACAGCGACAACAAAAACAGTAAAAATGATACAGGTGTGTTGGTTATTTTTCTCTCATTGCTGAGACAAAACACCTGACTCTTAAAATTAAGGAAGGAAAGGTTTATTTAGCTCACAGTTAGAGGGCAACAGTTCATGGTGGTGGAAAACAGCAAAAGCAACCAGAGCAAAAGGGAGGAGCTGTGGCAAGCAGCCTCTTTCCCTCCTTTACATTGTATGCAAACTCTCTGCCGCAGGGCAGGTGTAGCACTCACATCCATAATTCTAGCATTGGACCATGGATCAATCATACACTCTAGAAGCCTGCCCCATGACTGCATGTGGCTTTGGGAGGATATCCAGACACAAACCATAACAACTGTATTTCAAAACAATATAATAGGAATTAACAGTGATAATTATATTGCATATTGTTATCTTCAAAGAAAGAAAGAAGGAAGAGAAATATGTATGTATATACAAGGATAGCTGGGATAATTGTATGGCTGATGTCTATTGGTTTTTTTTTTTATTTTTTATTTTTTTGTTTTTTCTCTGGTACCGGGAACTGAACTGACGACCTTGCGCTTGCCAGGCAGGTGCTTTGCCACTGAGCTAAATCCCCAGCCCCTTCTATTTGTTTATTGAAAGGAACAATTAATGCTTAAATTTTTTTTCTTTACCAATTTTGCATGCTTATATCTGGTAATATGAACAACTAATTTAAAGACAACAATATGCAATGTAGAAACCGTTGTTGAATTCCTTCTATATTGTTTAGTGAAGCTCTATATCCTTTCTGTTTTTCTTTTGCTACTGATTTCTAGTTTCATTGCACTGTGATCCGAGCATATGCATGTTAAAATTGCAATTCTTGACTCTGCTTTTTGTTCCTTTTTTATTATCTAATATTCCCAACATTTTACTTTGAAGAAACTTAACCCTACTAGTAAACTGAGGCAACACAGGCTCTTTTACCTTAAGATAAACTGTAGTTACTACTAAACTGAATAGAACTAAAGTGAAAAGCATATGGTAGTTTATTGAGTTCTTTGTCTTTTTTTTTGTTTGTTTGTTTGGGGTTTTTTTGTTTTTTTTTTTCCGGTACTGGGAACCGAACTCACGACCTTGCGCTTGCCAGGCAGGCGCTTTTGCCACTGAGCTAAATCCCCAGCCCCGAGTTCTTTGTCTTAAAGCATTCAAACATGCAGGACACAAATATGCAACAGCTGTAAATCATTGGGAGTTCATCCAATAGCTGCATTTTATATTTCAGTGTTACGTGGAAACACCAGGATCCCATTCCTACCACTGTGAGGGCTAAGTAAGCTGCAAAGTACCTCTTCGGCAGTCCATCTCTAACGCTGAATTGCACCAAAAATGACAGGTATGATCATAATCATGTTACTGACTGTTTTCCCAACAAAGAAAAACTCCAGATCATGATGGATTCACAGCTGAATTAGAACTCAGCACTGTACCGGGTCACCGTGCAGTTCTCCTCCCACCAGTCCAGCCTGGAGGTCCTGGGACCTCAGTAGCCCTCCCAGTCCCCCGCCAGATCCATTGTGCCGTCCCTGTCCCTGCCACCGCCTTGAGCTGCGCTCGCTACTCCGGGCTTGGCAGCTTCCAGCCTGGCTGTAATTCTGTACTTTTAAGATTTGCTTGTGTTGAGTTAATGGATAGCTTTGTTTGCACTGGAGAAGCAATTATACCTTGTTTTGCATCTCATAATAACAGCTAAGTAATGACTGAGATTATATATTTTCCATTTTCAATTTCTCACACACACTTTATTACACAAGGTAAAAATGAAGATGCCCAAAGATTTTATGAATACTACAATTCCTACTTAAATTTATGCAGACAGAAGAACGCAAATATCCTTTAAAGCACTAGCACTAAACATACTAACACCATGCTATCAGTACCTAAATATCTGGGAAGCTATTTTATGAAAATTGGCTTCAACTATTTTTAGCCATGGGATAAAATACTCCATCTTGTTTAAAGTCAACTATTTTTCTGTTTTACTAAATTACTTTAGTCATCCTATCTATCGTAGTCTACCAGGGCATAGGCACCAATTGGCCTTTGGACATTTAAAAATAAAAGCCAACCTAACATTGGTACCACTAACGTTATACAGAAAACTGTTAAATTCAGGAAGAATGTAAGGAACAATTCCATGAAATACTCAGTGTTTAGCTGCAGAAAGTAAAGACTCCTGGAGAGATGAATTTGAGAAATTACATTCCTTTGACATATAAATAGTGTTGTCCTAATTGTAAATGCAATTTTCGTGGTCTCAGCTAAAAATTAGAAACAGCACTATGAAGCAGTCTATGACTACCAAATTATAATTCCCTTGAAATATTTGTTCTAGGTTTGGTTCTATTTTCCTTTTACACATATGACTCTGGTATGCAACTTACCCAGAGTATTAATTGCACTCCCCCTACTGAAAATGAGCTACTTAATCTATAACATAAGTGTTAAATTTTGTATTAGTGGATTTTTTTTTTTTACTATAGTAAAATAACCAAGGGCTAGGCACTTTGCAGTGAAAGGGGTTAATTTTGCTAAAAGTTCAGGAAGTTGAAAGTCCAAACAGCATGATGCAAGTTGTGGTGAGGGCCTGTGACTCATGGTACATCAGGGTAGTTGGTATAACAGTTGGAGGGTATCCAAGCAGGAAATAACAGATGGTAAAACAAGGAGGGAGAGTTTTGTTAGGGGCCAGGATTAATCTTTGTAACAACCTTCTTTATGAGAACTCACTGTCCTGGAAGGAAGACCCACCTTAAATCCTTTCTGAGTGAAGCATTCATAAAGATCTCCCATTATTGCCACACTAGGGACCAGGTTTCTAACACATGAACCTTTGGGGAGCAAGCCACCTCTAAACTATACCAAGTACCACATTTCTTTAAAATTCTTCATATACAAAGAGTTATTTGTTTTAAATAAAGTTTATGTGTTATACTTGATCATTGTTTCTTCAGAACTTTTGTCTCTATGAGGCAAAAGAATTATAATTTTTTTTTTTTTTTTTTTTTTTTTGGTTTTTCTCCAGTACTGGGAACTGAACTCAAGAATTATAATTTTTAAAGGTGATTTATTTAAATATCCTACAACAATTTCTAGAAGGTTCAATTTTGGGTATATTGGATTATTTTGTCATCTAAATCATAACATGGTCATCTTTCTCTTATAGTACTACACAGCACAATCAAGTGATTAACCTTTAGACAGTAAGGCTCCATACAGGTGGCAGGGGACACTGGCAGCTCTTAGAACATGAACAAGGAAAAACAAGTGGGGTTTTTGTGAGGCTTTGGTTTGTTTACATACATGATTATCTAGAGAAAATGCATCTGTATAAAAGCAGTTTCGAGTCTGTGAAAATCATTATGGTTATTGTTATAGAATATTGTGATTTAACTCTTAGAATAATACTTTAGGAGAATTTGTTTTTGTAAAATAGGAGAGGGGCCATTAACATACTTTATGATACATGCAATTTAATATGATACACATATTGCTAGAATCTAGAACAAGAACCAACTTATTAACCAGAAATAACCATGCAACTGCTCAAAGGTGGCACTCAAGCCAAACCCCAGAAAGAAAGCCTACCTTAAAATCCAACGTTAGTTTAAAAATTGAGTTCAGAAAAATTAATATTTGTATTAAGTTAATTGCAATCTGCATTAATTTTCATATCCCTGCTTTAATGGTGGACAGAAAATCCCAGTTTTAATACTAGACAGAACACCCAGATATCAACAAAGAAGCAGACAATCTAAATGATACTAAACATCAAATAAACTGAGTAGATATATACAGACCATTCCTGCAAAGGAGCAGAATGTACGTCTTCTGGTGCACGTACATCTTCCTTCAGGATAGCATACATGTCAAATCATACAATAAGTCATAAGAAATTTAAAAATATTGAAACAATGCTAAGGATGCCTAAAACAGAAAAAAATGAGAATTTATTACAAGAAGAAAATTGGAAAATTAATATATAGAGAAATTAAATAACTCACACTTGAACAAACATTGACTCAAAGGATAAAGCAAAGAAAACATTATCAAATATTGTAAGACAAATGAATAGGTAAGCATAATATACCACTATTAATTGAAAACAATATTAATATGAAAGTTCAAAGCAATGAATGCCTATACTAGAGACAAAGAAAGATCTACAATCACCAACCTAGTTTTACTGCTCAAAGAGCATCAAAAATGAAGAATACACTAAGTCCAAAATTAAATTAAGGAAGGCAAAAACAAAAATTAGAGCAGAAATAAACAAAACAGAAAACAATAAAAAAATCAATGAGAATAAAAAGTGGGCTGTTAAAACAAACAAAATTGGCAAACCCTTAGCTAGGCTAAGAAAAAAGAAACAAAATGCAAATAAAGGAAATCAGAAATCAAGAGCTGTTAAAACGGATGCCACAGATATAAAAATAAATCGTAGATTACTACTATGGACAGATATATGCTAACAAACTGGATGAACTTGGAAGGAATGGATGCATTTGTAGAAACAGATAGCTTGCCAATACTAACCCATAAAGAAACATAAAGTGCAACCAGACTTATACCTAATGTGGAAATTGGATTACTAATGAAAACTACCAAAAAGGAAAGCCTTGGAACAAATGACTTCACTGATTCTACCAAATGTATAGAGAAGAATTAATGTTATCCTTCTTAAATTTTTCTAAATTACTTTATACCTCTGGACATCTATTGTCGTAATAAAACACGTACAAGTGTTGGTTAGGGTTTGGAGAATTTGAAAGTCCTTTTTATGAAAAAATCAAACAAAAGCCTGTAATTAAATAATAAGAGAATAATACAAGTTATTACACTGTGTTCCATTAACCTCAAATGAGTTACTCAGAGTATAAGACTTAAACCAAAAAGAATCTTATAAAAAAGAAACAGATAATACCACAAATGTGTCTTTTCAAAGAACTGAACTAGTAATATAAATGAAACCAATTAGTATAAATGTTGAAATATTTTTAAAACAGTAGAAACTCTTGTACATTGATAGTGTGAATTTAAAATGATGTAGCATCTATGGAAAATAGCATGAAGTTTTGTCTGCTTCTTGATTTTTATCAGAAAGAGTTTGAATCAGAATCTTGAGATGGTATTAGCACTTCTATGTTAGTGTAGCACTATTCATAATAATCAATAAAAGGGAGTGATATAAATGTCCATTGAAAAATGGCGGGATAAAGAAAATGTGGTATGTATAGAGAAATAATATTCCACTTTACAAGAAGCCCAATTTGTGAAAACCTGAATGGAACCTGAGGACTTTATGATCAGTGACATCAGTCAGTCATGGTCAAATACTGCATGATTCCACCTTTGTGGTCTGTAACCCAGTCAAATTCATATATCAAAGAACAGAACGGTAATTTCTAGGAGTGAGGAGGGGAAATAGGTAGTTACTAATTCATCAACATAAAGCTTCAGTGAACAGGATGAATAACCTCTAGAAATCTGCTGTACAAATTTGTACCAACAGTTAATCGTAATGTATTGCCAACTGGAAATTTTAGAGGGCAGATCTCATGTTATGTGCATCTCCTACAATATGTGTTTTGTGTTTCTACTACAATAAAATAAAATAGCATATACTAATTAACATATATAGGTTTTATAAAAATCTTACATTCAGTTTATGAATCTTGGCCAAATTTTGAAAGATTTATTCTATCTGAAGAGAAACTAGAGTATAAAATTTTGCTTTTAAAAGTATAACTTAAATACGCTAAAACTGGGCAAATTTTTCCATCTTAACTTTGGGTGTTTTATAACTGTAGCATTTTGCATCTCCATAAACTACATGATAAGGGTACTTTGTGTTGCTTTTTTTCTAATGAAGTAAATATTAGAATTCACGTAGTTTTTTAAAAATAAAACTTTGGTTAACTTCCTTCATTTGCTTCTTTCAGATAGGAAATATGTTCAGTTTCATAAAGCAAACTTGAATCCTTTATAGGAAAATGGGTGCATTTCAGACCACAATGTTAAGTGAAATGAACCAGACACACAAATTTAAATATGGCATGGTTTCTCTTGTATGAGAGACGTAAAATGTAAGTACAGATCAAAATAAAAGCTAATAGAAAACAGGGAGTCTTTGGCAAAAGGAAGAAAACTAAGAGCTGGCATCTTAATAAAACTATTTAAATTCTGCACGAATCAGATAAGTTTCATAAAAATATGATTTGCCACTAACTTCATCTGATTCTTTAGTTTTAACACTTTAAACTTCAGGGAGGAGTTTGAAGGTCCTAACTTAACATAAATTTGTGTTAACCTGATAATTTCATCTTATTTTCCATTTAAAATTTATATAATTCCACCTCTATTGTTGACCTATTATTTTTAGGAAGTTTGTATATTTATAATTCAACTTCAAGGCATTGGAAGATATTTGAGAGACAGAATACTATAAGCTTCAGTTAAGTTATTTGAAAATATATAGAAGTAGAAAGATAAATTATTAGACAGATAGATAGTGA
>NW_004955595.1:225764-251035 GCF_000276665.1 Chinchilla lanigera
CAACATGTACACAAACACATTTCATATTCATTGTTGTGGTATATACACACTTGTCTACTTTATGTTTTAGATTTAACAATATATATTCTTAAGATCCCTCAACTCTAGTATGTATGTTCAGTACTTTTGGCTTAAATTATGTACTATAGTTATTTCCTTATATAGTCTATAGCAAATACATTTTGGTATATTTTTGACATAAAAGAAAGTTTGTTTTAATTCTGATAATTACCTTATATGCATGTTCTTTTATTTTTCTCTGTCAGCTCTTCTTAATTGGCTAAAATAGGCAACATTGAAATTATCTAGTTATTCCCCATTCTCTCAACGCTCCCTCTCCCTCAGAATTTAGTTGAAAATATAAACCTTTTGTTATTACTAATAAACTCCAATAAGGCAACTGGTAATCTCACTATATTTTCCAAGTCAAGAAATTATCAATCAACATTGGAGCTTTTAGAAAAAGAATTCATACCTGGTAGGTGGTGCATTGGAAGATGTTTGTAATCCCAGCACTCGGCAGGCTGAGGCAGGAGGATCGCTGTGCATTCGAGGCTAGCCTGGGCTACAAAGTGAGTTCAAGCCAGCCTGAATGCATAGTGAAACCCTTTCTCAAAAAAGACTCCATAAATAAAAAAAATAAAATAAAATAAAAAAGGATTCAGGAGTAAACTTGACAAAGTTAACCCTGCTCAAATGTGGTACAATTTATTTTTATTATAATTATTCAAAAATATTAATTGTGTAAATTAGTTTCCTTGTGATATTTCCATACAAGTACATTTGAACTTTTGTCATATCTACTATCCCTCTACCTTCTTTTTGCTTTTCATTTCTTTTCCTAGTAATCCATCTTCTATTTTCAGGTCAACTTTTCTTTATTTTTTAGTTTTTTCATACAACAGAAACCATGCGATGCTTTCTGCATCTTTCTAATTTCATTTAACATGATGAATTCCATTTGTACCCATTTTTCATGCAGATTTCATTATTTTTTAATGGCTGAATAAAACTCCATTGTGTATAAGCAGCATGTTTTTAATCCATTCATCTATTTATGGATACCTAGCCTGATTCTATATCTTGACTACTGTGAGCAGGGCTGCAATAAACATGGGTATGCAAGTTATGTTTTATATGCTGACTTCATTTCTCTTAGGTATATATCAAGGATGGTATAATTTTAAAAAGCAATAAAAGTAATTACTATCATGTGAAGAAAACATCAATATAATTAAATACATTAGCTAAAACAATATTTAAATAAACCCCCTCATTTGTCCACTTTGGAAGATGCAAGTTATTTTCAATTAGGTTAGTGTATCATTTTCTACCTTTTTATTTTTAAATAACTTATGCTACTATGTGTAGTTTGTTTCTTTTAAATAAAGTGTTATTTAATTATTTGAAGAACTTCATTCTGCCACTCTGTCTTTTAATTGGCATATTGACACTTTTAAATCTGAATTAATCATTGATACATTAGGATTTATTTATTTATTTATTTATTTTTATTTATTGGGCCTTTCAGAGATAAGGTCTCGCTATGTAGCCCAGGCTGGCCTTCAACTTGAAAGGATTCTCCTGCGTCAGCCTCCCAAGTGCTGGGATTACAGGCAGGAGCCAGCACACCTAGCAGTACATTAGGTTTGAAGTCTACCCGTTTTTCGTTTGCTTTGTGTTTAATCTCTCTATTTTAAGTTTTTCCATTTTACCTTTCATATCTTCCTCTGGGTCATGCGGAAAGATTTCTGAGTTCCATTTTGATTTTTCTGTTGGGTTTTTAGTTTATATGTTTGGATTGATTTTTAGTGATTTCATTATTGCTTTACACGTAGGTAACCTGTCCCAGTCTGCTGGGGTGAGTATTTTACTAGTTTGACAAAAGTGTGGACAACCTAGTTTCATTTCATTTTTTTTATTTATTTATTTTTTTTGGTTTTTTGGTTTTTCTCCGGTACCGGGAACCGAACTCACGACCTTGCGCTTGCCAGGCAGGCGCTTTTGCCGCTGAGCTAAATCCCCAGCCCCCTAGTTTCATTTTAGTCTCTTTACCCTTTGTGCTTATGGAATAACTTTCTTAAATTTGTTTGCTTAGATATTTTGATAACTGCATTAAAGTTTTTTATTTAGTGTCTGACAATTTAGCGTATTGAAGATAAAGTATACACATATCATGGATCTTTACACTGTCTGTTTTTTCTTCTGATACTCTGTACTACCTTCTGGAACAGTTTCATTTTATATGCAGAACTCTCACTAGTCAACTACTCTGTCTTTTTTCCTTTGATGACATAAATGACACCGCTACTAGGTTTTTTATATTACCCCACAAGTATGTAAGGCTCTGTTTATTTTGGAAGGTAGTCTGTTTTCTCTCTGATGTACAATTTGTAAAGCCTATTGCTTTATCTTCAGATTCATTGATTATTTGTTCTGTCTCCTTCAGTGCCTTTGAGTCTAAAGTTTTTTTTTATTTTGATTATTACATATTTCCTTTTTTTTACTTTTACCTTGGTTCTGTTTTTTAAACTTGTATTTATTTGACAAACTTCTCTACATTAATCCTTTCACATGAATTTGTAATTGATTTATTAAGCCATTTTTGTTATAATTGATTTATCTTGTTAGACAGTTCTATTTTATTCATCTCAAGTGTTTGTATCTGTTGCGTTATTTCACTCAAGTTATGATTTTCCTAGTTGATCATATGATGAGAGTTTTTTGTTTGCATCCTGGAGTATGATGTTTGGGGACATTAGGTCCTGTTTAAGTCATCTACTTTAGCCAGTAGTCACCCGGTTGAGGCTTGGCACGCGGGGCCTGGCTAACTTTTGTGACTCAAATGACAGTTTCTAGAGTCCTTGCAATGCTATTCTGGTTTGCTTCGTTTTTTATGCTATTTAGAGGCCACTCTGGAAACGTTGGTAGTATTCCAAAATTTATATGAGTTATGAAATCTTCTAGCATGCGTGTTCTAATAAGTCTCATACTTTAGTTAGTCAGGTCTGCTCATATTTTCCTTTGCAATTTAAAGAATTTCTTCATCTCTCTCCTTTCTGAGACCCTCATGTTATAGTTGTGCTTGTGGTAGGTGTTGCCTGTCACTTCCTTCTTTAAGGAAACTTACACCCTGCTTGGTTTTGGCTGTCATCACTAGAGATGGAAAAAAAATATCTTTTTAGATTGACTCCTTGCACTGACTGGAAGTCACATGTAGATTCTCATTCACCACAGACAAATGGAAGGGAGGAAAAAATCCCTTCCAAGATCCCCTACTAAAACTTCCTCCCTGACTGCATGTTGTCGGTGGGAGACGCAAGGGCCTTTTCTTAGTTACCTGCTGCTGCTAGACTGGAGTAGGAGATCACACTTCCTGGGAGGCATCCATTGCCTACAGCGATGGCACAGGAAAACACTTTGGACTTCTGGCTGCCACGGGGCCGTGGGGATCAGGAGACCAGACTCAGCTGGATGAAGGGTCATCATCCATAGTATTTATCTAAAAGTAGCATGAATATATAAAAATGTTTTCCATTCAGATGAATTCCCTCTTTCCTAGATCTGTGATTTTGGTTTACAACCAGTATTTGAACATGTGTCTTAACCTTGGAGTTTGTCTTCAGATTTACTTATGGGAAGACTTCAATGAGATTTACCAGATTTTTAGACAAGAAAATAAACCCGCTTAATAGATGTGAATATTTTGGGGAACATCACTCTGTGGCCCAGCTCCAGTAAATGAGATGTTACTCCTGAACTCTGATTGGTTCTGCTTGCTTATGAATCCTGAATCTACTCTTGCACATTGCATTTCGACATATGAAAACCAAAGTAACAAAATAAAGAGTTCATTATTGTATAGACTTAAAAAGACATGAATATTTATCATTAATAAGTGACAACCCAGCTAGTGAAGACAAACTAAAGAAATATTGTCCTAAGAACAATATTTTGTTACAATGATATGGCAAAAATACCTGCTGCAACAAAATATCAAGCTTTGTAACTAAGTGAATAAATAATGGACCATCCAGAAGGCAAATATTCCACACCACATAAACAAGAATAGCATAAATATTCATAATTATAAATACTTGGTAATTTTGAGATGAAATATATCATATCATGTTAATAAATATGAATGGGGTTCATGCATCTGTTGAATGAAAGTTTGTTCATGTTTTCCTACAACTTAAGGTTCAGCTATACACTTTGTGAAAGAGCAACCCAACCAATAAATATACAGCAAACTACCATTAACAAAAAAGATGGAATAACGAGTGTAAACCAGTCACAAATGGGAAAGGAGAAAAAGAAATGCCAAGAAGGGGGCTAGGGATTTAGCTCAGCAGCACAGTGCTTGCCTGGCAAGCGTGAGGTTGTGAGTTCGAGTCCAGGTATCAGAAAAAAAACAAAAAAAGAAATGCCGAAAAGGAGAATTTATTAAATACTTTAATTAATTTTTTCATTGGTACATGTTTGTAGTACATAATGATTACATTCATTATGGGAAATTGATACATGTAAATGACCTGTCTTAACTCTTTTTCTGTGTAAAGGATCATGTCATTTGCAAATAGGGATATTTTTACTTTTTCCTTTCTTAATTTGTATCTCTTTTCTTTCTTTCTCTTGTCTGATTGCTCTGGCTTACATTTCAAGTACAACATGGAACAAAAGTGATGAGCATAGATGCCCTTGTCTTGCTCCTGATTTCAGAGAGAATGCTTTTACTTTTTCCCCATTTAGTATGATGTTGGCAATAGGTTTGTAATAAATGGCTTTGATTAGTGCAAGGTAAGTTCGATGTATACCTATTTTTATCAAGTTTTTTTTTTTTTTAATCATAAATACACTGCATTTTTGTCAAAGAAATTTTTTCTGCATCTACCTAGATAATCATGTGACTTTTATTGTTTGTTTATCATATATTATGTTTATTGACTTACAACTTGGTCATAAGGTATTGGTCTCTTTAATGATTTGTTGCATTGTGTTTGCAAGTATCTTGTAGAAGATTTTTACATCTACATTCATTAAGGAAATTGGCCTGAAATTTTCTTTTCTTTTATTGAGTCTTTGTACAGTATAGTACCAATGTAATGCTATCTTCTAGGCATGATTTTGAAAGTGGTCCTTTTTATTAATTTAATGGAAGTATTTGAGAAGTATTGGCTTTAGTCATCCTTGAAGTTCTGGTAAAATTCTGCAGTGAATCCATCACATCTATCTCTTTTCTTAGTCAGTAAAATTTTTATTACCGCCTCTATTTTACTCTTACAGGTCTATTCAGGATTTTGATATCTTCTTGGTTCAATCTTGGCAATTCAAATGTGTCTAGGAATTTAGCCACGTCTTAGAGGTTCTTCAGTTTATGAGGATATAAATTTTCAAATTAATTTCTGTAACCTTCTAGATTTTGGTGATGTCTGTTCTGATCCTGCTTTTTTCATTTCTAATTGCACTGGTATCAGTCTTTTTAGTCTTTTGGTAAGTTTGGCTGAAGGTTTGTTAAGTGTTGCTTATCTTTTCAAAGAACCGGCTGTTTAATTAAATGAATTAAATGATTTTTCTTTAACCTCAATTTCATTTAATCCACTCTGATCTTCATAACTTTGTTTCCTTTTATTAGCTTTGTATTTGGATTGTTCTTGTTTTTCTAGGACCTTGAGATACATCATTAGGTTATTACTTGAGATCAGTCTACACTTTTCTTCACCCCTTATGTGCAACTGTTATATTTTTATATTAGTTTTAAAAATAAATTTAAATTAAAACAAATTATTTTAAATAACAACAAGAACTTCAGATTGGGAATGTTTTCATTCTTGACATATTGCAAAATAAGAAAAAGCATGGACTGAAGAGAACAGTAAAGTCGTGGCTGAAAAATAATTTCATAAGATTAATATGAGTATGAATCATTGATCCAATCAGCCATCTCAGCAGAAGCTAAGAACAGAGATGTGATTTTACTAATAAAAGCAGTGCCAGCCAGGACTAACGAAAATGGAAGATCTGGGACAAATATAATATGTTTTGAGTACAGGTTGTCCCTCACAAGAGAATGACCCTGCAGATCTTTCAAGGATGATCAGAAGAGCTACACCCATACAGGTTTATGCTGCAAGCCTGCTTATTCCTTTGGTTTGAAGATTTCAGAGGACCTGGAACTTACAAGATTATACAAGGATGATTCTTCCAGAGAAGAATATGGGTGATAACCTTGCAAAGCCAAACAGGTGAAGCATATTACTACTGATGTTGCCACCCTAGTAGGCTTGAAAGGAAGAGCATCCAACGAAAGAGAAACATCCTAGTGACTTAAATTGTAACGGAGTTTGTCTTGATAACTCTTGAAATGGTTTTGGACATGTAGCCTCTTAAGTCTTTCTTATTTCTCCATTTTTGAACAGGAATATCTGTCCTGCATCTGTTTCAGCATGGCATTTAGGAAATGGCTCCACAGATTCACAGCTGAAAAAGAATTTGCCTCAGGAGGCATTATACCTAAAGACTCATCCATTGAAAACTTAGTAAGGATTTGGCATTTAGATAATGGAATGCATCCTGAAATTCAGTAAGACTTAAGAGTGTTAAATGGAATAGGCACATTTTGCAGATTAGAAGAAGGGAGGAGCAGGACTGGAATTCCATGATCTGAATTGTGTAACCCCAAAATTTGCATATGGAGTTCAAACTACCACTGCGATGTTAGTCAGAGGCTGAGCCTGTGGGAGGTAATTGCTTAGCAGTTCGCTCTTCATGGGTGGTCTCTCCTTTGGGAGTAGTGCCCTTACAAGAGGAAGAACTGAAGAGCTCCCTGGGCCCCTCTGCCAGCCATTATATGAAGCTAACAATATGCAGTATTATAACCATTGCTGATTTCCTATTATCTTGTTTTGAAATTGTGTATCTTTTTTTTTAAATAAAGAAGAAAACCCCGCTTACAAGGCATGAAGAGAGCTTTAAGCAGAAACTGACCATACTGACACCGTGACCTGGAACTTTTAGCCTCAACAATTGCAAGAAAATAAATTTCTCTGATAGACACAAGCCATTCTGGTACCTTGTTAAAGTAGCCTGAGGTGACAAAGACACAGCATGAACCAAAAATCTCCAGAGGTGAGTGTTTATAGCCAACAGAACACTTGTACCAGACGGTTCATTTCACTTTTGTTTATAGTAGTCACAAGCTAGAAAGAATCAAAACTATGCTAAGCTTTGGATGAACAAATAATTTCAACTACATTCATTTGATAAGATGCTACTGAGCAACGAACAAAACCAAGCTACTGTTCCATGAAACAACATGAACCTGGGAGCCTTAATCCTGACAGAAAGATACAACATTCAAAAGAGAACATAACATCTGCTCCCTATGTATGAAGGGGAAAAGCAGGCAAACTAGGCTGTCTTGATGGAGTTGAGAACAGAGGTTTACTTTGGGGAAGAATTAGCTGAGAGAGGAATAGAGGAGCCTTCTGAGTTGTTGCAAACATTCCGTGTCTTCACGCTCATGATAGGTGCATGTTCATGGATAGTCAGGATTTAGGAAAATTGAAACAGGTATGTTTAATCCAATAGAAAAAAAATAAAGACAAAGAACCCCTTTTAGACTCCACCTACTCCACCCCTGTCACTTTTTCCATATTAACCAGTTACATTTTCCCACCAGGACCCATGAGAATGATATATACGCTCAGCTCGTAGCACAACCATTGCTCTAGTTAGATGGGTGCTCAGTATTTGCTCCAGGAGCTGAAAATGCAAGTTCTGCATTGTGACCTGCTTAGATTTCCACCCCGAAGGACCAGAGCTCCATGCCCCCTCAGGGTTTCTGAAGCAAATACCAGGGAATGGGGATAAGCACCCTGAGGGTGGTGGGCAACACACTGAGTAGACAAACAAGAAACCATGTATGAAGGGGCCTTGATCTCCCCTGAGTTGAGGTATGGGCAATTTCTGCTTAGATGGTGCTGCTCCTCTCAGAAGAGCTTACAAGGGGAAACGTAGACTGCGCTGAGGACGCTACTGCCGCAAACCCCCATCGTGGGTGGGCATCGTCTCCCTGCACTGCATTTCCCTTCTCATAGAGAATAACTCATATTTTTCTGTAACAGAGAAGGAGGTGCATACATCAGAATGGTATGCATGCTTCCCTCTCAGACTGGACCCTGGACAGGTCTTTCTGAGGAGGGGTGGGGAGGACAGCGGGGTCAGTTGACGAGCTTGCTGGAGGAAGTCTGATGCCACCTACAGGCTGTGAGCAGCTGTGCACAGTGCTTTGCTGTCAGCATGCAAGCAAAATGGAGGGACTGGACTGTGGTGGCAGTTTGCAGGATAGCAGGCCTTTCTGCCTCGGCAGCCACAGGTCCGTGTTCCTTCTCTGGTTTGGAATGTGGGACACCCCTCTTCCTCCCCCCAGAGAGAGTAATCCCACCCCTTCACAAAGTGGGAAGGAGGAGCTGGGGATTTAGCTCAGCGGCACAGCGCCTGCCTGGCAAGCGCAAGGTCATGAGTTCGATTCCCGGTACTGGAAAAAAAAAACAAAAAACAAAACAAAACAAAAAAATAAAGTGGGAAGGGCCTATCCGGGCAGTTTGACCTCCCGGGTCAGAGCAGCCCCATCTGTCAGCATAGAGATATGGCTGGAACCTGGGAAAAGGAAATGGCTGACCTCTGGCTCCTCATATACCCCACTGAGCAGTGTAGACTGCTCATGGCATCTGCTGCCTTCCGTCCCGGGTGCTGAGCCTTTTCCAGGACTGACAACCTGCTCACGTCTTCAGCTAGTGAGTGGCAGGACAGGAAGTGTGATGTAGGCTCACTGTCCCTAGCATCTGAGTTCCCTTTAGGCCCTCTGCTGCCTTTCGCTGCCCCCACCTGGGAGTACACATGTGGCACCAAAGCCAGGAGATCCACAGGCTGGGCCCCTCTGAGCTCCACAGCAGCCTTCACAGGCCTCAACTGGATGTGTGCAGTTTTAACTTCCGATTTTGCATTGTGATGGTGGGGCCATCTGTTGTCTTGCAAAATGTGAAAGAAGCTCAGCCCTTTTGGCTGTGCCGTGGGGTCTCCAGAGAATGTGCATGTACCTGCTGCTGTCGGAGCTGAAAGCCTTCAAAACCTCAGCCTGACTACTCAGTGCCTGAGCCACCTTCCTTAGGATGTGGAGGCCCGCAGTGTACTCTGCTGGTCCTGGGTCAAGAAGGTTCCCTTCTCTCTTCCCCACATGCAGAGTTTCCCACCAGCAGCATCCCCTGAGATCCAGGCAGTTGGCTGTGAAAGCAGGTAAAGGGCAGCTGATCTTTGGTGCATCAGGACGGAGGCAGAGCGTGTAAAGGTGGACGCACAGCAATCAGTTCCCCAGACCCGGATGTTCATGGGCACCATGAGTAATGCCGATGCGTGTTCTTCTCTGCTGTATTATTGCCCGTTTGTCCACCATTGATGATATTTAGCAAATCTTAGGATTTTTTCTAGAGCTGTTTTACTCTCAAGATGTTTCTGATGTCCTTCACTTTTAGCTCTTCGGAATAGTTTTGTTTAGAGTCAGCACAGGTGTATGAGGGCCTGATTATCCCAGTGGGGTTTGTGTCCATTTGTGCCGTGACTGTGGAAGGTTGGGTATGGGGCGGGGAGATCATAGGCCAGCCGCCTTCCTCATTCCCAGAGGACCACACAGGAGCTTTGGCGTCTAGCCAGGACTGAGAAGAGAGGGACAACCATGTCTCTTAGAGGTGCTGATGCTCACACAGTGGAACAGAGTCCAGGCCTGTAGCTTACTGGGATTGTGAACATGCTGCAGATGTCAGAAAATTAACACAGAAGCCTGCGCTTAGGAAACTTGACATGGTGGGCAAAGACTGGCCAGTGCACAGACAAGTGACATAAAATAGGACACAGCAGAGAGAGTGAGAGTGTCCTTTCCACAGGGCATGTGCACATGACAGTGGGGCATTTCTGGGCGTCAGACACTGGTTTCTCAACAAAGTAAAAGGAAATCCACTGTCTCCTGGTCTTCAACCACCATTGCCCACATGGAGAAACCCAGGCAGGCTTGCTGGTCTTTCTTCCAGAATCCAGTGGACACAGGGAATGGCTCACCAGTGCCACGCCTCTCCTTCCCTGTGACAGTGAGGTGTCTCAGGGACCTTGGGTTTGGAGTGAGAAATGGACCCCCTTGAACAGCTCTGAGAGGGAGCCTGGCCTTATTGCCTGGAAGTGGAATAGGAATGCTAGAAGAATCAACAATAGATAGACAGACAGACAGACAGATAGATAGATATAGACAGATAGATAGATAGATAGATAGATAGATAGATAGATAGGGACCTGTACATAAACAAGGTGGGAGATCAGCTGAAGGGAACAAAGGACTTGTCTGGAGAAAGAGGTTGTTTCGTGTTGGCTTTGATCATCTCAATTTCCTCTGAAGCTTCTTTCATTCCTTTTCAGTTCCCAAAGTAATCGCACAACTGTTCCTAATGAATCACATTGGCTTTCTGTGGTAGTGCCCGGAATTCCTGACTCCTAATTTTCAGATTTTCTGAGTCAGTTGGTGAAATCGAGTCAGGGCTGGAAGAGATGGAAGCATAGGGTCCTTTCCCAAGTTTCAAAGCCATCACCCTTGAAGAATATGTGGAATCAGGCAATAGCAAACTATTGACGACCTTCCGAATTCTAAGCACAGTGTGCAGTTAAAAAATAAAGCACACAACTCAGGACAGTATTTTTTAATGAAGACATTAAATCAAGATGCTTCCTTCCAGGCATACAGATTCTTCATCATCTGTGCCCAAAAGTGCCCATCAATTAGCACCGCAAACTGTGAGCTTTCACTTTAGCAACCAGGGCAGAGAAATTTCAGATCAGCTAAAATCAAAGTACCCCCTAGTGGCTGGATGGGCTGGGCTAAGAATGGCTCCCAGTGAATCTTATATCCTTAGGAGCAGAGCCTTTTGCAAAGACAGTTTTTCTTCCTTTCATTCAGGGTTGAAATTTCTTTCCCCATGCAAGGCTCCTAGGCTGGCTTTGTAACTTATTTGGCCCAAATCATTATTTCAGATGTGACACTGCTTACTTGCTGACTAAGATGAACCATGTAAGATGCCTTGCAGCATCTGCCTTTGCTCTTTCGGAATCCTGAGCTCAGTGTGCTGGGAGGGTTTTAGGAGTGGAAGGTTAAGGGTGGTAGAAGGTCGGCCAGCCTGGCTGTTTCTGCCATTCCAGCTAGAAGCTGGCCCTCGGGACAGGATGTCTTAGTTCCCTCGCTCAGTCCCAGGTCAGCTGAGTTTGATACCACGAGTGAGCCCAGCAGAGACCAGGGGAAGAAACTCCCAGTCAACTCATACAATCATAGAAAGTCATAACTCTTTGTTGCTTTAAGGAACTGGGATTCAGGGTTTCTCAGCCATGGGTGAAGTGTGGGTGTTGGTGTGCTTCAGCCTTCTGTGTCCTCCTGAAGTGAAGCAATTTATTTGGATCATAGTGTTAAGCAAATTTCTCAACTTCTCTCAGTCTTGTTTGGCTTCAAAGTTGTGGTAAAAATAACAACTGCCTTCCTCAGCTTTCAAGTTGGTTACATAAGGTAATAGCTGCGTTTTTAACCAGCAAACTGTCACAGGAGAATGTCTAAAGGAAAAGAAAAGGACTCAAATGCCCCATTTTAATGAATGTGAAAGGCAGTAGAAAAGGTTTAAACACACCTAAAATACTCAAAATAGGGGCTGGGGATTTAGCTCAGCGGCAAAAGCGCCTGCCTTGCAAGTGCAAGGTTGTGAGTTCGGTTCCCGGTACCGGAGAAAAACCAAAAAAAAAAAAAAAAAAAAACCAAAAAAAAAAAAAAAAAAACTCAAAATGCAGGAGTCAACAATATTATATGAAAAGGCAACTCACAAGTGATCAGAAAAAATGGCCATTTTATTATAGAATCAAAATTGCACATAAACTCATGTTTCAAAAATATTCACTAAGCTACCAAATACCTTTATAAAATTCTTATCATAAATTGCATAAAATAGTGTATAAGACAATTGCATATACATTCTGTCTTCAGCTTACAAATTATATGTAAGCAAAAGCAAATGTATGGAAAGGACTACAGTTCAATTTTAATTAGGATTTTTAATGGCATTGTGTTCCTGCTTTACAGGAATGCATATATTTCTTGTGTTCCATTTTCCTCATTGTTCTACTGAGAGTGTAAGTTATTGCCATGGTCAGGAAAAATAGGTGGGTCAATAAGAATGTGCTTTTCTCATTCACAGTTATGAAGTAAGAACAACTGGGAAGCATGTAAATTATGTTGGGATAGTTCCTGTTCTTTTTCTTTGAACCTCTATCTGCAGCATGTTATGTTAGACTTAGCTTTTCCTTGTTCCTGACTCCAGACCTTGCTGAATGGTAACTTGTGGGAAATTGCAAAAGTACTCTAACATACTCACCTTCATGATGTGGTAGCACTACAATATTTCAAGAAACTTCTAGAAAGAATACATAACCACTAAATATTGCCTAGAGTTGTGGGGGTTCTATGGGCTTCTGTATGTTTTGTTTAGAGTCATTTAGGACTGTTTTCAATATCTTAGTACATTTTTCTCTGAATACCCCATAGATTTCTCTTTATAAAACCTCTTTGAAGTGCTGAGGATAGAACCTAGCACCTCAAGTTTGCCCAGCAAGTGCTGTAGTCCTCAGTCATACTCCCATACCACCTTTTCAGCCCTTGTGGCTGTCTCACTTTAGCCACTTAAACCACCCAAACTTTGTCTATATAACCATCATTTATTTTCCATCAGTTTGTGTTTTCACCAGAGTGTCTCCATCCAGCTGGACTTAGCTACAAGTACATCTGCTTGATGTGTGTGTCACAATGTTTATGAGGCCGAGAGGTTGGCCTACACGTGTCTTTCTCCTGATGCCTTTAGACCTATAAGAGAGCTCCCAGGGTAAAAGCTGCTGTCACGTGGATAAGTGTGGTAGCTTATTAACGACTCATGGCCAAAGTCAGCCTGAAGGGATGGAGAAGAAGTCCTCCTCAGTGTGAAGGGGCGCTGCAAATTTTCATGCACTACTAAGCAAATGGGCACACTGAGGGACAAAATACTGGGGATTGGACTAGATCTACTACATGAGTCTTACCCCCCCTTTATCCCATTAAAGTAGATGTATAGTCTTCCTTATTTTGAATTATCACTTATAATAAACAAATTTTGTAATCTGTAAAATATGATGGATACCACATCTATAATTACAATCACGTTCTGTATGCCAAATGAAGCATCCATTATATCAATGAACTCAGTAACCTTTTGAGGAAGTTATTATTACTATTGTTTGAGGAAAAAATGACAGTTTATGAATAATATGATCAGATAACTTTCCAAAGTGCTATAGCTACTGAGTGCCTGCTGTAGCCTTCAAAATCATGTCTGGCTGTCTCCAAATCTGACGGTCTTTCACAACCGAAGAAATTGTCCTTAAGTCAGTTTCTTTTCACTTGCTCCTTTTGACGTAAATACTATATTTACTGAATCACATTTTCTTAAGTTGCATGCTGGATTAAATATGCAAAACGAAGCAGACATCCTTCGCTTTCATATTTGTACCTCATTGCCATTGTGTCTTCACTGGATACATTGCAAGCTTCTCTACGTTGAAAATGACATTATTGGTTGAGGAAAAAATTACAAACAGCTCTAAAGCTACTGAGCTCTTCTTGTGTGTCCCTGTGCTCACATTCTTGTTCACACGTGTGTAGGGAATATAGAAGCAGAGCTGTCCCTATCCCCATTATTTCAGGTACAAGTGGGAAAATAATGGCCTTTGTGTATGTGAATCCCACATGCAATTTTGAAAAATTACTCCCTTGTCCATATTTTGCCAAGACTTAATTGAGACGCCCAGGGTACATATTCATGGTGTTTAACATCTGGTCAGTTTCTTGTGGTGCCTCTTATTTCAATAAAATTCCTGGAATATTTCCAAATGCAGTCACATCAATTCCCAGAATCCTTGTAATAGTTTACTTATAAGTGCAGGATCTAAAGATTAAAATGAGAAGCAGTATGTAAGCAAAACATTATTACAGTGGTGGCTGGTAGCAGGATTTGTGGCACTGCAAACTGGTCTGTTATTCTAATCACAGTGTAGCCATTTATTTAATTTCTTTTTTCCTGGGAGGAAATGCAGCCCAGCCCATTTATTGATGTTTATGTCATATGAGTCACTATGCTAGGCATCGGAGAAATCGATGAGTAGAATGTGATCTTTGCCCTTGAGGAACTCATAAGAAGAGAGAGCCATGATAGACAAGCTCACAAGGGTAACTGATCAGAGCTATAAGGTATAAAATGAATTCTTTGGAGGCCCAAAGATGCAAAACATGGTGAAATGTAATGAGCTATCTTTTGAGGCCTGAGAAAGATTTTGATATAATAGAGAGAATAAACATTCATGGGTGAATGAACAGCAAAAACAGATGCACTTACTCAAAAATATCAAGGTAAAGAAAGCTGTATGGGCACAGGATCATGGGACAAATGCAAGGGATATAAAGTATTTAGATTGATTTAAAAAAGGCAAGGAGTAAATTGGTTCAAGAGTGGAGGGTTAAGCACCCTAGCAATTTGAACTCTGTTAGCAGTAGTCTCTTGCTCTCTTTGGCTGCGCATATACTAAAATTAGAATGATATCAGTAGTCTCTGAATACTATTTTGTTTTTCTTACATGCACAGTTAAAACAACTGAGCATATGCAGTCAACATCAAAATATGAATACTTACTAACAAAATAAAACCGTCCCTCAGTATCTCAGGAGGTACGTTTCAGGATCCCTGCATGTACTGAACCAGAAGATGCTCAAGTCTCTGACATAAAATGGCACAGTATTTACACATAACCTATATATATCCCCCTGGATACAGTAAATCATCTTTCTATTATTTAAAAACCTAATAAAATCAGGAAGTAGAGTAAATAGTTGTTATGTTGTATTATTTAGGGAATAATAACAAGAAAAAAGTCACTTGTTCATTGCAGATGCTTTCTAAAAATACTTTTGAGGCACAGTTCATTAAATCCATGGATACAGAACCCACTGATAAAAAGGGCTACTGTGCCTTCACAGACTACAAATGAATTGTGTTACTAAACACCTACAGAAATACTTTGTCAAGTAAAGAAAAATAAACCATTTAAAGATCATTAATCTGTCAACTTTGGTTTTTCACAGTGAGAATAACTTACTGAGAAAACAGTTACACTTCATTATTATTACCATTTGAATTATTCTTGAGTGATCGCTGATGCAGCAATTCAAAACACTAGTACAAATTTCTAAACGTTTATTATTCATAGTGAATTATTTGAAAAAATAACTCAGAAAAATGTGGATTTATCTAAAAGAAACATTTCAGAGTATACATTTTCAATACCTGATATCATTTATGCAAATTATGTTGCTCACAGCAAATTGCTACCTATTACCTCAGATGAAAACAATGCTAATTAGAACTTACATTTTTATATTTAATAAATTTATTTCTAAACCATTGCTGTGATTTTCTTAGAATATAGAACAGCAAAAATTGTTTTAAATATGTACAAGTTAAGAGGAGCTTTACAAAAATATTTATATTGTTTTCAAGAAAGAAATCTAAATCACATGATGATGAAAACATTTCAAACATCCATGTTTAAAAAGTTCTCTCAGTAGCATAAGTTTCTATCCTTTTGCCTTTTGCCTTCATATTTTATTCACTATTGAAATGGTAACATATCACTTTACTGTGGAAATTCAGATTAGTGTAAGGTTCTGATAGGAAGGAGATTGTTCATTCTGGTATTTTGTCAATGTTTTTATTTGTGTTTCAAAATTACTGTTATATAACGTATGTGGCCCATACTCATTAAAATCTTTACACCCTTTGTCCACTTTGTGACAAGTTAATTCATATTAGATTAAATAATATGAAAATACAGTTACATGAACATAAGGTAAAAGCAATGTGTAACATTATGTTGACATTAAACCACACAGTGAAATTTGTGGAGCCACCTCTTTTCCCTGGGGATACCTTGACATCTCTAAAAAGCTAGAAGAAACATATTTGTATGGTGATATTATTACCAATGAGCATATAAAATATAAATAATACTCATCTATTCTGACTTTAACTAAAATTAATACCTACTTATATACACATAGATTTTCTGATATATTCTTGTACCCTGTAGTATTGGAAGAAGTACCATTGGATTCAACAGAACCTGAGATCCCACAATCAAAACCACTTCCTGAAGGTAGGATTGGTCATATGAATACTGCAAGATTCATCAAGTCATTAATATTATAATTTTCTACAGACACATTATTGGTACTTATCTAAAGTCCAATTCTAGTCTTCTGCGTATTCATTATTGAGTAGGCTTAGTCTGTGTTGAAAATTTATGTGTTACAAGAATAAGAAAAAAGTACCTTATACAATAGAATTAATAGAGTGAAAGTAGGAGGACTCACACTATGTGAACTTAGTAACAGTAACCACTCATGGAAAATTATTCTAGCTCTATGAATATAGTAACACAACCATATTTTTAGGTGAATATTTTTCAGAGAAAAGCAAAATCAATTTACATGCGATTGTGTGTGGATCTGAAGGCTAAAATTGTGCAAAACAGTTGTAGACCATATAGGTTTTCCAAATTGAAATAATATAATTCATAGAAAATGTTTTGGAGACTAAGACAGAAGTTTTGACATTGGTCAGATAATCCAGAAAGAGAAAAAATGGAATACTTTCTTCATGCACTCAAACAAGCTCGTAGTAAATGGGATTAACAAATTTTTACATATTCTTACAATTACTGAGTTATGGGTGGCACTCACATTAACTAGTTTGAAAGTGATTTCAGAGAAGTATTTATAAATTAAGTGGAGTGGATCTTACAAATAATAGAAACTTACAGTTCAGTGACCCTTCCCCAACATGAGCAAGCAAACCTGCACCAGGCAAGTAGAGCCTGCCACTCTTTGCAAGGGTGAGACTATCCGCCTGATCCATGTTGGCTTCATATTTTGCTTCCCTTTGGCATGGGGCATCAGAGGTGAGGACTAACCGACTGACCTGATCTTGGATGAAGAGAATATCCAGGGAGGGAAGGGAACAACAAAATCCCATGACTGTCAAAATTAAGTTCCACAGTTCACTTAAACCCCTGACCAGAGGACTGATCCACCAGCAAGAGCAAGGACATGCCATGGCTTGGGCAGTAACCAAACGGTGAACTCAGAAAACCACAGGCCCTAATGCTAGACAGACAAAGTTGTGACTGGCTGAAACCCAAGACTGCAAATCTTGGAAAGAAACCACTCATTCAAAAAAATAGGAGTAGTTTTCTTTGACTCAGTCCTTTTGTATATTTCTATTTTTTAAAATTTCTTTTATTTTTCCTTCATTTTTTTTTTTGAGAGGGAAAGGGCTTGTATTTTTTTCTTATTTCCTTGTTTTAGTTTTTCATCCTCTTCCTTTACCCTTCCAAAATTTTCCCATCTTATTTTTCTTTTATTTTCTATATTTTGCTGTTTATTTTTTCTTCTTTTCTTTCTCATGCTTTCCTGTGGCTGTTCTCTAGCACTATTAGTTTTCTTTTGCTCTTCAATAGAGCCGACTGTCTCACTTCTATCTCCTCCTTCTCATATTTCATTGATTAATTTTTTTACATTTTACTTTTTTCATTCTCCTATTCCCCACCACCTCTGCCTTTACTAGTATAATTACTACACCTTATGAATGTCTAGATAGATAGCTAATTTTGTACTACTGTGATTGAGTACTGTTCTTCTTTAAATAGAGTTATAGTTGATTAATTTAGCAGATATTTACTGCAAGTCAATATTTGGTTTGACTTCGTGTTTATACTATAATTATAGGTCTTTTTTGTATGGCTGAGGGTGGTACATTAATACTTTCTAGGGTTTATAAATATTCAGTCACTCAGTTTGCATGCTATAATTAGTGCTGATTTTATTAATATAGCCGAGGTCACATAGCTGTTACTATTGGTTTCTTTGAGATGCCACTATCCGGATTGTTTTGGGGTCATTAATAATACTGTGGCCCATTCCTTGAAAACAGTACTTCACCAAATATACTGCAACCTCTCATCCCAAGTAAACACAAGTGTATGGCTCCTGGGACAGAGACAAAGGCCAATAGTTACCCATGCTAAGAGGACACCACGATAATTAGAAATGAAGTAAAGAAGTGTCCTTGTTAGAAAGAAAAGCTTTCCACTGTTATCAACTCACACAGTTAAACACAACAACAGAGAAAATTAGAGAAACAAGCCATAAAATACCTCCAAAACTCCCAACTCCCAAAAGCTGATCCATTGAGCATTAAAGGGGAAGAAATCTAAAGCCACATACACAAATTATTCAACATGATATCAGAAGAGATACCAGAACAAATCAACAAGACATTTGATAAGCTCACAAGAGACATAAGTAAACAGATACTGGGTCAAGTATAACGATCATCAAAAGTGTACAGAAGACAATAAGAAAAAGGTAGCAAAACTAAACTAAATGATGCAAAATATGAATTACCAGCTTAGAAAAGAATTAGAGTACACAAATTGGATTTCTGTTTTCACATTGAAATTCAGGATATTAAAAATTCTGTTAAAAGTATGGGCATCAGAAGTGACCAATGTGAGGACAGAGTGTCAGAGCAGAAAGACCAGGCTGTTTTCAGTGACCAATAAATGAAAGATACTTTAAAAAAAGAAGAAAACAAGGGTCTGGGGATTTAGCTCAGCGGCAAAGCGCCTGCCTGGCAAGCACAAGGTGGTGAGTTCGGTTCCCATTACCAGAGAAAAACAACAACAACAAAAAAAAAAAAAAAAAAAATCCAGTGGTTCCCAGATGACACAGAGACTAAGTGAAGACTAATTGGAATTAGTGAAAAAAATTTTAAAATCAGAGCATAGTACAAATCCTAGAAAATCCAGTTTAATGAAATAATATCAGAACACTTTACAAATGGGGAAATTTTTAACACACCAATGAGTGAGACATACAGCCAAATAGCCACAATCACAATACAACCTCTCCACATATCATCATAGTCAAAATCTTGAAAATCTAACACAAGAACAAAATTATAAAAGCAGTTAGAAGCATTGAATAATTTATAGAGGAAAACCCACTAGAATTTTGTTTTGTTTTGTTTTGTTTTGTTTTTGTTTTTCTCCGGTACCAGGAACCAAACTCACAACCTTGCACTTGCCAGGCAGGCGCTTTTGCCACTGAGCTAAATCCCCAGCCCCAGCCCATTAGAATTACAACAGGCTTTTCAACACAAACCTAAAGCCCTGGAAAGCTTGGTGTGAAGTGTTTCAAGCTTTAAAAGGAAACAGTTTTTACCCCCAGCTGATATATCCTGCAATATTATCTTTCAAAGTTGATGGAAAAATGAGATGCTTTTATGATAAAGAACCCTTAAAAAATTCAAGATCGCACAAACAGCACTCCAAAAAATTTTGAAGGATATCCTAGAATGAGACAACAAAGCTAACAATGACAAAAGGTGCAATCATTTGAATACACCATGTAGGGTGAACAGTTAAGTAGATAGAAAAGTTAGGGAATCAGCAATACAAAAATAAAACAGTGGGAAGAATAAGTCAATAGGAATCAGCAGTAACTCTCAAGGTGACTGGTTTCAATTCCTCAGTGAAAAGACACAGATTGGTAGAATGGATCAATAAATAAAATCCAAAGATATGCTGTGTATAAGAAACACATTTAGCACAAAAAGCAATTTACAGACTAAAAAATCAAGGGATGTAAAACAATATTTGGTGCAATGGGAATACCCCATAAAAAAGCAGGTATAGCTATATTCAGACGTAGTAAACTTCAAGCAAAAAATGATCAAAAGAGGCAAACGGGGTCACTACGTATTGGATGAGATAACAATTATTAACATAAGTACAACAAACAATGCATCTAACTTCATAAAACAAGGACTAGTGGACATAAAAGACCACAAAAACATAAACACAATTGTATAGGGGATCTTCAATAACCCTATCACAAATAGATCAACTAGGCAAAACATCAAGGAAGAAATATCTGAGTTGACTAAAACTTTCAAGCAAACAGACTTCATAATTATCTACAGAGTGTTCCACCCAACAACAGAAAACACATTATTCTCAGTAGCACATGAAACTTTCCCCCAAACAGACTACATACTAGCCAATAAAGCAAGCTTAGGTAAATGTAAAAGAATTTAAATTATAGTGTATATATTATCAAATCAGAGCATGATGAAACTAGAAATCAATGACAAAAGAAAACAGAGAAATTATGCAAATGTAGGGAAACTAAACAATACACTCTTATGTTAAGCCATGGGTCACAGAAGAAATCAAGGAAGAAATAGATAGTTTCTACAATGGAACCAGTCCTAAGAATGAAGTTTATAGCTGTGAATACCCAAATCACAAAAGTAGACTGAACCCAAATAAATAACATAAAAATAAACCACAATGTTAATGTTTCCCTCCTTTTATCCTTAAAAAAAAAAAAAATAAATAAATAAACCGCAAGTCTCTAGAAAAGCAGGAATAATACAAATCCAAAAGCAGGTACCAGGAAGAAAATTGTAAAGATAAAATTAGAAATAAATGAAATTGAGACCAAAAAATTTCAATGAAAAGAATCAGTGAATAGAAGACTTGGTTCTTTGTAAGAATCAACAAAATAGATAAACCCTTAGCCTTTTTTTTTTTTTTTTCTGGTACCAGGAATCGAACTCACGACCTTGTGCTTGCCAGGCAGGCGCTGTGCCGCTGAGCTAAACCCCCAGCCTCTCTTAGCCTTTATAACCAAAATTAGGAGAAAAAAAACCCAAGTCAGTGCAATTAGAAATTAAAATGATGAAATCACAATGCACACTGCTGAAATTAAAAAAATATTAACAACAACTTCACAAACCTGTATGCCAATAAATTGGAGAATTCAGAAGAAATGGATACATTCTTAGCTATGTATGAGTTACTGAAATGAACCAGGAAGGCCTAATGCCTTGAATAATCCAGTAACAGTAGTAATGAAAAATCTGTCAATTCAGAAAAGCTTAGGTATGAATGGATTCATTGCTGAATTCTACAAATACTTAATGGGAAATCTAACACAGATACTTCTCCAGCTGTTTAATAAAATTGAAAGGGAAAAAGTACTCCCAAATTTATTCTTGGAAACTAGCATTAACCTGATTCCAAAACCAGACAAGGATCCATCCAAAAAGAGAATGAGTGAGAAATGTCTTTAATGAATATAGATGTGAAAATCCTCAACAAGATAAGGAAACAAGGGCAAAAATCACATGATCATCTCAATAGATGAAGAAAAGCCCTTTGACAGAATCCAACATCCTTTCATGATAAAAACACTGAAGAAAATAGCTACCGACTCTATTTCAATCTGATAATAGCCATTTATGACAAATCTACTGCTAACATCATATTAAGTGAAGAAAGCTTTCTCTCCAAAATAAGAGATAAGACAGTGTTGTCCACTACAACACTCTTATTCACCACAATATTCAAAACATTTGTGAGAGCAATTAGATGAATGAAAGAAAGAAACATAGGAAATAAAAAAGAAAGAAAATGTAGAAGAAAGGAAGAAGTCAATTATAACTAGTAGCAGATAGTATGACCCTCTACATAAAAGATCGCCCAAAATTCACAAAAGAATATTTGAATTAGTAACCAAACCAGTATTGTAGCAGGATACAAAATTAACCAAAAAATCAAAAGAATTTCTGCACAGTAATAACCCACTGAGAAAAAAATAATGAAAAATGTCCAACTTCATCACTCAGACAAAGAAATCAAAGAACATCAGAAAATACAAAGATATTCTGGATAGACAGAGCCAATATAGTCAAAATTGCTGTAATGTACTTCCAAAATATATATATGCATTTAACACAAACCAAATCATCTTTATAGAACTGGAGAAAACCTCTTAAAATTCATATAGAATCAGAAGATATTGAGAAATCCAAAAACAATCCTGGGTAATAAGAGCAAAGCTGGAAGCATCTTAATCCCAGACTTGAAGATATATTACAAAGCTAAAGTAATAAAAACAGCATTGTAATGGGACAAAAATGTGGATCAATGAAACAGAATAGAGGATGCAGAAACAACTTCAAGAACATTCAGCTATTTGGTCTCTGATAAAAGGCAAAAACATACCCTGGAGGAAAGATAGTATCATTAATAAACTGTGTTGGGAAAATGTGCCATCCACATGGAGAAGACTGACTCTAGAACCGTATCTATCAACATTCACAAAGCTAAAATCAAATGGATCAAAGACGTGTTAAAATGGAAACACTTAACCTACTGCATGATTAATTAGGTAAAACCCTTGAAGTCATAGGTACAGGCAACGAGTTTCTGAATAGAATCTAGTTGTACAGGGAATAGTTCTGAAAGTGAACAAATGGGATCATATGAAATTTAAAAGCTTCTGCACAATAACAGAAAGTATCAACAGAATGAAAAGATACAGAATGGGAAAAAATTCTTTTCCAGCTATTACTCAGAGGACTAGTATATATCTGAAGAAGTCCAAAGAAAAATTAGACCCACAAAAATAAAAGACCCAATCAGAACACGAGCAAGTGAAATGAACACGTAAGTCACTGAAGATGAAATACAAATGGCTAATAAATATATTAAGAAAGTCTCAGCATCATTGGCCATTAGAGAAATGCAAATTTAAACAATGCTGAGATGCCATGTTACCACAGACCGAAGGACCTTCATGAAATAAAATAATAAATGCTGGCAAGGCTGCAGGGAAAAAGAAACATTGCTGTACTGCTGTTGGAAATGTAAACCATTACAACCACTGCGGAAATCTGTATTGTGATTCCTCAAAAATTTTAAATTACAAATTTCATTTGACCCAGGTATTCCCCTTCTCAGCATCTCGGCATCCTGACAGAGTCTTGTGAATTTGAAAGATACTCTAAAATTTGGCCTGCCTTTAGGTAGATTAACAAGTCACCTTAATATCTGGATGTAGCTTGTCACCATATTTTATTTCCAATGTCTTTGAATGGAGAAATATCTTAAAGTGAGAGAGAGAGAGAGAGAGAGAGAGAGAGAGAGAGAGAGAGAGAGAGAGAGGGAAAGGGAGAGAGAGGGGGAGAGAGGGGGAGAGAGCGAGAGAGAGGGAGAGAGCACGCCGGGAATAGAGAGATGGGTAGAATGATAATTTGGAAAGTATTGTGGGTGTTTTAATTCCTATTTCCAGTCCTTGAAGATTTTAGCTGTGTTCTTCCAGTCTATGTTCCATAATTCACCAGGGGTCTTTACATTTAGTGACCCTGTTTCACTCGAATCAAAGCAAACAAGGTGCTATTGTTGACAAATAAATCATAATGGTATAGATTTGTCCATATTTCTTATCAGGAACTGAAACTAAGTAACTTTCTAAAAAATTATTTTAACTGACATACAAAAACATAAAAGTTTTACACATTAATTGAGTACCATGTGATGTTTTAATATATGTGCAGATTACATGTAATTTAAATCAGATTAAACCTATTTCCTCAGACATTTATCATTTCTTTATGGTGAACAATATAAAAACCCATATTTCTAACTTTTTGAAATACTCAGTACATTCATATTGTCCATAGTAACTCTACTATGTGGTAGCACACCAGAACTTCCTACACCTGCATAACTGAAAGTTAGTGCCATTGTAAATTTCTCTTTTTTAATCTTAAAGGTAAAAACCCCAAACATATTAACTAACATACAGACAGAAATAAAACAACACAAAAACAATAAAAGCAATACAGAATTTCAGACAAAGTGATAGGAAACTAATAATGCTTGTTGTACTACATATTGTTATCTTCAAATTGGTTACTCAGATAAACAAATATAGACATGTAAGATAGATCAAACAATTAAATATTAACTATTCTTTTCAATAAAGCAATAGAAATTAGTAGTACAATTATCTTAGCTATCTTGTGTATATATAAATTTGTATTTTCCCTTCTTTCTTTCTTTTCTCTTTTCCCTCATCCCAGTTGTTCTTTCCTTTTGAGCAGTTTCTTTATCTTTCACAATGTCTATTGTGCCTTTTAGATTTTATTTATACTTTCAGGTTCTTATGCTGGGAAGACAATACAGTGTTTACACATGTGACTCTGATTTATTTTACTTATGAGTATGGTCTCTAGAGGCATCCACTTACGTATAAAAGCTTTGAGCTTATCTTTCTTTATAGCTGAGTAATATTCCATTATATAAAATACCACATCTTTTTTATCCATTCCTCAGTTGATGGGCATTTGGGTTGTTTCCACGATTTAACTATTACAAATTGTGCTGCTATAAACATGGGTACACATGATGTTTTTAGTTCTTCTGGAAAAATACCCTAAAGGGAAACAGCTGGATGAACGGGACCTTTAATCCTAGTTTACTGAGGAATCTCCAGACTGATCTCCTCAGTGGTTGCACCAGTCTACATTTCCACCGAGAGTGGGGAAGGGGTCCTTTTTCCCCACAACTCCTTCAGCATTTGTTATTGGTTGATTTCTTGATGATAGCCATTCTTTCTCGGGTGAGATGGAATCTTATTGTTGTCTTAACTTTCATTTATCGAATGACTAATGATGTTGAACATGTTTTCATTTATTTATTTGCCATTTGCATTTCTTTATCAGAGAATTGTGTATTCATTTCAGATGCCTATTTTTGGATTGACTCTTTGAATTTGGGGAAGTCTGATTTTTTAAAATTCTTTATATATTCTACATATAATTCCTTTGTCTGAGATACAGTTGGCTAGATTTTTTTCCCAATTTGTGGGTTTTCTTTTTACTATGTTAGTGATTCCTTTAGATGTGCAAAAACTTTTCAATAAGATGAGATCTCAGTTTTTAATTCTTTGAAGTATTTCCCATGCAGTTTGGTTTTTTTTTTTTTTTTCATGAACTCTGTGCCTACCCCTATGTCTTCAACATTCTTACTTACTTTCTTTTCTAGTAGATTTAGTGTTTCTGTTTTAATATTTAGATCTTTAGTCCATTTGGACTTTAGTTTGGTGTATGGTAATAGACATGGATCTAATTTCAGTCTTTGGCATGTGGCAAAGCCAGTTTTTCCAGCACTATTTATTAAAGAGGTCATTTTTCTTTCAGTGA